>NW_015387138.1:0-11550 GCF_001527695.2 Protobothrops mucrosquamatus
TCTAAGCGGACGGGAAGGCCCGATCCTTTCTTCACAAGATCGTATCCCCTGAAGGTTTCTGCCTGAGGTGAGTGAAGGGCTGAGAGACCGGCGGGGGAGGGGGTAGGCTAGAAAACGACTAGGCCGGATCGGCCGCCATTTTGTGACGGCCGCCATTTTGTGACCGCATGGTCACGAAGCTTCCAAGGCAAGAAGATTGGCATTGGCCTTGAGGCCTTTAATTTGTTGGATAATAGGCCCCTAATTAGGCAGGACTCCCTTGGGAGTCACAGCGACCAGGATCAGGGTGAGAACAGGGGGGTAAAATTCTCAAATTACCTCAGGAACCTCCCTTTATCCTGGGCGTAGGTCCAAGAATTGATTGGACCACCTGGTGTCTCAAAACCCGGTCACCCTTGGCTTGCTGGAGTACAGTGGTATTGCCTCCGCCACTGTACAGTCACCATCTATAGTTTGCTGGCCTGGTAACAGAGCAAGCCTCACTTGCAGCCTCTGGCACCGCAGTGGCAACACTGTTTCTTGCAGGTACACCAGTCTTGGTACTGTACCACTGGTCTGGTGACTGGGGGGGGATAGGGCCGCCTAATTGATACCTTGCCCTATACCTTTCAGCCAATTGATCCCTTCCCAGGTGCACCCATCTATACACCTGAAGATTTTGTACCAGCATGGAAGAGAATGCGGCTTCTGATGTCAGGGCCGCATCTCCTCCTTCATCAGGGCGGAAAAGGCACAGATCTCCTTCCCAGGAAGCTGCTGGTAGGATCGCAGCCAAGGTTAAACCCAAGGCTGCTTCTGGGGGCAAGACCTCCAAATTGGCTGACAAACAGGCCAGCAGGAGACACCAGGCACTGGAGAAGGAGTTCTCTAAGGCTCAAAGGCAGGCTAGAGCTGAGGCGGCTCAACCTGAGTCCTCATTCTTCGATTTGCCTCTAGGGCTCTCTTCTTCTCTTCAGGAGGTATGGGCTCCTACAGAACCCCCCACTTCCTATGATCAACCGGAGGTAGCAACGGAGGCACTGACCTTCAGATCCCTGCCAACCCCACGGGCCCCGCAGGGTCCAGTGGCCACCTTCACACCCACGGCCGCGGGACTCAGAGGGGAGGAGATCTCCCTCTCTTCATTGGATGACAGGATCCAGGCCATAGTGAATAGGGCTCTGGAACGAGCCTTCGTGGCCAGACCCCCATCTGTGCCCAGAGCAGAGTCTGTGCTTTCCCTCCCTCTCTCGCACCCTGNACCGGCACCAGATCCACCACCGTTCGGGGGGCTCTTTAATCCTTCTCTTTTTCTTCCTCTCCTCCGCAAGGCTAGCTCAGTTCCACACGGGGTTCCTAACCAGCCGGCCTCAGCGGCTCCCACAACAGAGCCGGAGACGGATCCAGTCTTCATAGAACCGGTGGTCACTCAACACCATGTTCCATGCCCTGCTTTGTTTCTCAACATGGTTAAGAAACAATGGGCCTCGCCAGGTACCTTTCCCACCCCTGGTGGTAATGACAAGAAACTATTCAGCGTGGCCTCAGAATTAGAGGAGGCATTACAGGTTCCCACAGTAGATGAACCCCTCTCTAATTTGTTCTCCCCCTCCACGATTTCTGGAGATATGGCAGAGGCCCTGAAATCTGAGGAGCTTAGGTCGGAGATGGCCTTTAGGAGGTCACACCAGGCGGCAGCATGGTCTATTAGAGCAGCCACCTCGGCTTCATTTTTTTTGAGGTCTGCCCTAATCTGGCTCCGTCAGCTACAGGCCAGGACCCCTCCTGAGGATGTCCGCACGCACCAAGACTTGAGTAAGTTAGTGGCTGCGACGGAATATGCCTCAGATGCATCCTTGCACGCCGCCCGGTTTTCCTCTAGAACCTTGGCGTCTAACGTGACTTCTCGCTGTCTATTATGGCTAAGGCACTGGCAGGCAGATGCCAAGGCCAAGTGGCGCTTGGCGGCTGCCCCATATCAGGGTAGTAAGCTGTTTGGGGACGCCTTATCGCCTTTTCTATCCGAAAATAAGGATAAGAAAAAGATCTTGGCACACATCACCAAACGATCGAACAGGCGGCCTACATACAATCGTAGGCAGTCCTTTCGTCCGGTTGCCACTCCTCAGAACACACAGCCAGTCCGGAGCTTCACTCCTAGACAGGACCGTCAGGCAGACAGGCCTACCCAGCGACCCAGACAGCAATTTCAGTCTAAACGGCCCTTTCGAGGCGGGGGTCGTCCCTTCCGCAAGAAATGACCCTCAGCCGGATCCTCCCATAGGGGGAAGGTTGTCCCTCTTCCTCACTCAATGGGAGGCTACCACCACAGACGCCTGGGTTCTGGACACCATCCGACACGGCCTCTCCCTGGAATTCATTTCCAGTCCCCCAAGGCGGTTCATTGCTTGCCCCCACTCACGAAAGTCCCTGCGCAGGAACCTCATGCAGGAGGCCATCAGGCACCTATTAGACATCAGAGCGATAGAGCACGTGCCTGCGGCACAGCAGGGACTAGGATTCTACTCCATCCTCTTTGTGGTTCCAAAAGCATCAGGAGGATGGAGGGCAATCTTAGACCTAAAACGCCTGAACCTTTATTTGGCATACCGAAGGTTCAAAATGCAAACACTTCAGTCTATCCTGGGCAGCATCCGAAAGGGGGACTACCTCACATCGGTGGACCTCACAGAGGCCTACCTCCATATTCCCATCACCAGCAATCACCAACAGTTTCTCAGGTTTTATTACATGGGACATCATTACCAATACAGGGCACTCCCATTCGGCCTGTCGTCGGCCCCAAGGGTTTTCTCAAAGGTGCTGGATGTCCTGGCAGCGCACCTGAGATTGAAACCAATTCAGGTGCAATGTTACCTCGACGACATCCTAATTCAGTCGACCTCATCGCAGGGGGCCCGGTTAGACGTCAGTCTGGTAATAAGTGTCCTACAGAATCACGGCTTTTCAGTCAATTTCAAGAAGAGCCAAACAGTTCCGTCAACCAGATTGCTTCACCTGGGGGCGATCATCGACACAGTAGAGTGCCGAGTTTACCTGTCCCAGGAACGCAGAGACAGTATACGGAGCCTAGTTCTCAAGACCTGCAGGACAAAGACCTTGTCTCCGGTCGGTCTTTCCCAGCTCCTGGGAAAGATGATTTCGTGCATCTCGATCGTTCCCTGGGCCAGGTTACACTCGCGGGACCTCCAATGGCTTCTGCTACCTTACCAGAAGCAGGGCACAAGCACTTCCACCCGAGAGGTAAGGATCCCCCCACACGTCCTACGCTCACTCAAATGGTGGGTATCCCCAGCTATGGCCAGGGGGTCCCTCTTCAAGGAGCCGAGTCGGCTCACCATTACAACGGACGCAAGTCTGTTTGGTTGGGGGGCCCACTATTGGTCTCAATGGGCACAGGGTCGGTGGTCTCGGTCGGACCTCAAAAACAATATCAACTGGCTGGAGCTAAGGGCCATCCATCTGGCCATTCGTCACTTCCGCCACAACATTGCGAAACAACACGTGTTGGTCCTTACGGACAATGTGGCGGCAAAGGCCCACGTGAATCGGCAGGGGGGGACTCGGTCCCAAAAGCTCCTGACAGAGGCCCAGCTGCTCTGTTCTTGGGCGGAGACCACTCTCGCCTCACTCAGAGCGGACCACATATCAGGGGAGGCGAACACGAGAGCAGACTTCCTGAGCAGGTCCACGGTGGACCACTCAGAGTGGTGCTTACACCTAAGACTATTCAGGGAGATCACTCACAGATTTGGGAGGCCCACCATAGATCTCTTCGCCTCCAAGACAAACACACAGCTCCCACGGTTCTTTTCTCGCTTTCCAACACCGGGGGCGGAGGGAATAGACCCCCTTCGGACGTCATGGCCGGACAGCCTACTCTACGCCTTTCCTCCCCTCCCTCTCCTCCCGGCGGTCATACGCAAGCTTCTCCAGGAGAAGGCAGAGGTGCTTCTAGTAGCCCCCTTCTGGCCGAGGAGGCCTTGGTTCGCCGACCTAGTCGGCCTTTCCCAGTCACAACCTTGGAAAATTCCCCCAGACAGGATAGTCTTGACACAGGGGGGCCTGATGCACCCGGACCCTCAATGGCTCCAGTTAGCCGTCTGGCACTTGAACGCCAGATACTAACGCAGGGGTCCTGCTCCTCAGGGGTCATTGAGGTGATCCAGGCAGCACGTAGGCCAGCTACTAACCGCATCTATGATGCAACGTGGCGGAACTTTTGTCAATGGTGTTCCTCACGACAACTTCCCTCATCTGAACTCACCGTCCCACATATCTTGGAGTTTTTGCTAGAAGGGCTGAACAAGGGATTGGCACCCAATACTTTGTGCAGGCAGGTTGCGGCCCTCTCTACCGTACTTTCTTGCGATGACACCAACTCTTTGGGTCAACACCCTCTGATCCGTTCCTTTCTCAAGGGTGCCACTAATATCAACCCCCCCGTGGTCCACAGGTACCCCTCGTGGGAATTACCGAGGGTTCTTCAAGCTCTTACACGGGCCCCTTTCGAGCCCCTTAGCTCGTGCGACATGAGATCTTTGACCATCAAGGTCGCCTTCTTGGTGGCTATTACTTCTGCCCGGCGGATCTCTGAGATGGCGGCTCTCTCGGTCAGGGAAGACCTGTGTGTCTTCCACCGGGATCGGGTCGTCCTTCGCTTAGACCCCACCTTTGTTCCCAAAGTGAACTCCCTTTTTCATAGAACCCAGGAGATCGTGCTTCCCGATTTCTGCCCGAATCCATCCCATACTCTAGAACGGCAATGGCATTCTCTAGATGTTCGCCGGGCCCTTCGCTATTATATCAAAAGAACGGCCTCCTTCCGCAATTCCGAGGCTCTATTTATTTCCTTCCATCCGTCCTCCAGGGGCCGGAAGGTCTCGGCTTCTACGATTGGCCGATGGATAAGAGCTTGCATTGCGGGAGCGTATCAGGCCAATTCTTGGCCTGTACCACGCAGGGTCACAGCCCATTCTACATGCAGCGCGGCCACCTCGGTGGCTTGGGCCACGCAAGCCTCCATCGAGGAGGTCTGTAGGGCGGCTACGTGGTCTTCCCCGTCCCCATTTATACGACACTATAAATTGGACAAGTACGCTTCTGCAGAGGCATCCTTTGGCAGAAGGGTTCTTCAACAAGTGGTGCCTCACGACACAATTCCAAACTTGCCCGTTTCCCTCCCGTAGGGACTGTGGGCTTTGGTATGTCCCAATCGTGGATTATCCATCTCCAGTGCTGTAGAAGGGGCATTGTCTTACCTGAACACCGTTTCTCAGCACGGAGATGGATAATCCACCCCCACCCAGGTAGGTCCTTAGGCCTAGGGGTTAGTCTGTGAGCCAATACGTCTTGCTGTCAGCCAGTGCTGCGTCCTCGTCAAAAACTGGGGGATGATAGGCCCAGGACAGGCGTGGCAAGTTTGGCTGACTTGATCTGATTGGGCAGGAGGATTAAGTTAACCCAATCATGGATTATCCATCTCCGTGCTGAGAAACGGCGTTCAGGTAAGACAACGCCCCTTTTCTATGGCCCAATTAACAGGTCTTTGAACCACTTGTCATTGATGATGTATCTGATATGGACCAATAAAAATGATCTCCTTAATCTTGGCATTAGTTGTTCTTGGAAACATCTGTCTCAAAAAATGAAAACCTTTACCTTTCCTTTTTCATCACTTTTTTTAAAAAAAATCATCAGTCCAAGTTTTATGTGAAGCAGTGGCAAAAATATTTTTGTTGGGTCAACAACTGATTCCTATACCACATTTTTCTGTCCTGGCAGTAAATTCTTTCTCAGTGGCAGTTTTTTAAAAATGTAATTCAACTCTCTTGCATGTCTGTCCCATTTGCATATATAACAGCAGTACTTGATATATCCGAGCTGGATTCCAAGCAGCAGAGACACTACTTTTAGATCTCCAGAAATATTCCAGTTGTAGTTGATGTACTATATGTGCTTCAACAATTATTCATATTTTTGTATGTTTCTTTTCCTGTAAGCAGCATAGCCAATAGGTACTGAAGGATTTACATTGGCATTGTGTAAAAACAGATTTCTATAAAATAATACAAGATAGGCTAAATTACAGGTTGTTTTCATGATTAGCAGCCCAAAATCTATAAAATACACCCAAAATTGTTCAGGAAGTTTTTGTTGTCCAATTGTTATTTATCTAATTGGAATAATACTTTTCTCCATATACCATGTTCAATGTTCCTATCACAGTACAATAAGAAACTAAATATTATAGCTGTATTTTCTCGTGTTAGGTAATGGAAGAGCATGACATTACAGTTGCTAGTATTAAAGAATGTAAAGAATGAATGACTCCGCCTTTCCTGTTTCCCCCCTTCCCCCATCACCCCAAGGCAATACAAATAGATCAGGCTATTTTCTGAACTGAAAATCTGCCCTAAGGCAAATTTGCAGTCCTGGACGGTTCTAGTGTGTAGGTCTATTTGGTAATGACGGTGTACAGTGTTCACCTTTGAGTGAGAGAAGTAAACAACCTCCTTACAGGCATAATATGTTGCTTGATTTTCCTGCAAGCTTAGAATCTGTCCATCCCTATGACCAAGAAGAAATAAAATGCGGTAGAAAAAGCCAGTATGGCACATTCTACAGACCTTCAGATCTCTGCACAGGTGATATCGTGCCTGACAAAAAGAAAACTACATGATACTAAATTTGGTATTTTCAGAAACAATAATGTTCCTATTTTATTTTTACTTCTCCAAGAGAGCCAGAATAATAGACAGATCTCTAGTTCATTGATGCAAACAGTATGGTAGGCCATTTGTGTAAAATATTTTCTACATGAATTTTGCATTTTCAATTAGGCTAGCAACAGTTGTTTTCAGAATTTTATGGTGAGCAAGAAAATGCCACTTTAACTAGTACTAATAATTATGATTCTGATTTAGGATTCCAACTGTTTTCTATGTACGAACTTGCTCTACAACACTATTTTAAAAAATCTTAAAATTGTGACCTGTGAAGATTGATCTATTTAGTTTTAAAAATCATAAGAATAGGAAGGAATTAACCCAATTAATGGTTCCTCTAGGTCAGAGGACAGATTTCTATTGTGATTTTTTGGTTAATATAATATCTATATTATATATCTATATCTATATCTATATCTATATCTATATCTATATCTATATCTATCTATCTATCTATCTATCTATCTATCTATCTATCTATCTATCTATCTATCTATCTATCTATCTATCTATCTATCTATCTATCTATCTATCGAGAGAGCAAGCATCTATATAATATCTGGATAGTGTCTCCTTATCCATTAATCCACTTTAAGAATGCAGAAATAAATTTTCTTGTTTTTTCTATAGAGATTCTCAGACATCCAGATCATAGTTGTCCCAAAGATGCTTTTTCATGAGCCAACTGGTCTTTCTTTTTTTCCCTTAAGCTTAAGCTTCTTGGATGAGAAGCAAAATGTCTTCAAAGAAAAACAAGAAAGTCCAGTTGCCTCATGAGAAAGCATCTTTGGGACAAATTTTCTTGTTCTCTTCAGCATACTGTGGAAATTTATAAAGAAAGCAACAGAAAAAAGGGTACCCATGAATCCTCTTTCATTTTGTTGCTGGATTTATGAGTAGTTGCTGCATAGTCATTATAAACAATGGTTCTGATTTTTTTTTCTTAGTAGATGCAGCATTCCTATATGCTACCTTCCATTGAGTATTTATCTTATTTAACTGTAGTTAATATGTTATCATTCATCATCATTGGTTCCTTTTGCATGAAATGCATAGGGCAGCAATGAATCCTATTTGCAGCAGAGTCTTGAGAATCTTCCCAATTGATGTCCACTGTGCATACATCATTTTTAAATGTCTGATGCCACATTTTGTGTGGTTTACTTCATCCCTTCTTTCCCTCTGGCAGCTGCCATCATACAACATTTTTCAGCTATCAATGTTCTGGCAAGCAAAGAATATAGCCAGCTAGGTGTATTTGACATTCAGTAACAATGGCCTGCTTCCACTTCCTGGATCCACTCCATTGCAAAAAAATTTCATTGAAGATACATTCGTACCACATGTTGCCCAGAATTTTCCATAGGCAAAGTTGATGGAACACATTGACCTTTTGTGCTGTGTGTGCTGTTATTGCCCATGTTTCACTGGCATAATCACTGTTGGTACAACAATTGTCTTATAAAGCTGTAACTTGGTCTTTTTGTCTATTGTTAGAGCTGACCATATAGATTATAACTTCTGGAATACTGCTGAGGCTTTAACCAATTCTGTGTTTGACATCTGCATTATGCTGCCATTTTGTGATAAGATGCTACTGAAACATTAATCACAACATTGGCCAGTTGTGATTAATGTGTTAGCAGGTAGCTCCCAATCAACATGACTTTGGTCTTATTCGCATTAGTATATAGTCCTACTTTTCTAGTCTCAGTGTGTAAGTTGGTAGTCATGTCCTGCAGGGAGGCCCTAGTTTCTGACAGCAATGCAATATCATCAGCAAAATTAAGGTCAGTGAGCCTTGTGTGCTTATTCCAATGTTTGGCTCATTCATTGCTTTCTGCATAACAAAAATCTATGGTGAAGAGAAACAGAAAGCGTAATAAAATGCAGCCCTGTCTAACACCAGTATTGATATTGAAAAGGTTGGTGGCTTCACTGTCAATCTTTACATAGCAACTGCTGTTATGATGGAGATTTTTGAAGATGTTAATAAGTTGATCTGGGATTCCATATATCCATATACAGGTATTCCACAAAGAATCCCAATGTATGCTATCAAAAGCTTTCCTGAAATCTATAAAATTTATGGCAAGTGGTTGCTGGAACTTAATGCATTGCTCAATAATGTTATGTAGCATGAGAATTTGTTCAGGCCATGAGCAGCCATGACAAGACTCAGCCTATTCTTCCTGCAGCATTTGGTCAATTGCTCCTTGCAGGCACCTAAGGAGAATGATCAAGAATACTTTGTCAGGTATGGAAAGAAGACTGATACCTTGCCAGTTATTACAGTCAATGAGGTTCCCTTTCTTGGGAGGTTTAACAATAACTCCCTTCTTCCAATTGTTGGGAACACATTGTATGTACCAACACATGTTTAACAACCAGATCAGCTTCATTACCAGATCATCCCAGCCAGCTTTCAAGAGTTCCACTGGGATCTGGTCTATGCCGGTAACTTTATTATTCTTCCACACACTAATTGCATGTCAAACTTCATTAGTTACAATCATGATCAGTTCAATGTCCAGTAGTGCAATGGAATTAACATTACTAAAGTCATAGGCCATACTAGGAGTTGGCTGATTTAAGGTTTCTTTGAAATGTTCTGTCCATCTTGGCTCTTGTTCTTTCCTTGTGAGCAAAAGTTTCCTATTCTTGTTTTTAATATGAACATCAAGCCTGCCTCTTGCATTGGTTAAATGCCAACAATATGGTATAGTACTTTCATATCACTCCTATCTTCTGCCTCTTATGCCTCAGTGCCCTTGTGTTCCAGCCACATGCATATTGGCCTGGCAACTCTGCTTAACCTTGCAGTCCAGTTCTCTGTATTTGTACTCTGCTGCTATTCTTTCAGTCAATATCTCAGCCTGATTCCCCTGATGTTTCACAATCCTGTATTTGTCAATGAATTTCCAGGTACCATCTTGAATCCATCATTCTCTCCATGAACTTTCACATCACCCAACTGTTATGTCAGCATTGTTGACCATGGCCTGATTAAAAGATACCACTGATCTTTGATATCTATGCTGTCCTGCAGTAGCTGATCAAATCTGGGCATTCAAGTCTCAGATAACCAATTTGATGTCATGATTCGGACTATTGTTAAGTGTTTCTGGAAGCTGATTGTAAAAGTCATCTTTATCTGCCTCTTTGGCCTCTTCTGTTGGTGCATAGACTAGATAATGGTAAATTTCTAATGCTGGGATTGGAAATGGGTAATGATGATACAGTAATTAACAAGCTTCCACCCAAACAGTGCCACCTTTTTGCTTTGTAATAGCTATCTTTTTTAGTCCTTTACCAGTCTTATTTCTTCATATTCAGCATATGTACATTCCCCCCCAACTATTTAAATGTAATCATTATGAGTATCAAGTAGAAGCTCTATGAACCATACATTGTACATAAATACTTTGTACATAAGTCTTTTTTTTGTGGTATGTCAGTTGTCAGAAAGCAATTTTATTACATTTCAAGCTATAACAAGTCTACTTCCCAGAAGTAATATTTTTAATAGAGAGTAATTAATATTCTTCAAAAGCTAATTAGTGCTGTCCAAAGAATAATTTTCCTAAAGGATACAGAATTTTATAGCAATTCTGTGTTGTACACAACTCATTATATAGGTCATTTTATTACTGGGTTTAGAAATTAAATGTCAGACCTTCCAAATAGCATGACAAAATTGGGAAATTCTAAATATCTCTTCTCATATTTAAATTGCTTAAATTTTCTCAGATTTCAGAACATGTGCCTTTTCATTCTCAGAAAAAAAATGCAACAATTATTTATTTCCTAACTGGTTTCTTCAGTTCTGCACAAAGCATTTACTTTTCTTCAGAGAATCAAACTGATATCACTTTACTGAATTACAATTAATTTTCCAATAATTTTCCATTCACAAATAATTCTGCAGAAAACATTTTAGTACTTAAATAACTACATGGTAGTGTTTTCCTGCATGCCCCTAATTAATGACCCTAGAAAATTCAGTAGGAAGAAGTCAAATTAGGGACATGCTTTCGATCAAAAGTATTTAGAGTATGAGCTTCATAATCATGCTGCCAGATAATGTTACACTATAGTTCTCAATGTTTTGACTACTGGGTGTATGATTACAGATATTAAAATGGAGCATCTAAATAATATTTCATCAGCTTCTTTGTTGTCTAATTCTTATATCTGGCTAGTTCAAAGTATAGCTGTAGTATAGTTTGTTTTCCTAGTTCACACGGTAGATTCTTGACACTTTCTTTGAATGCATCACTGGAATTGTACTGCTGATCTTGTTGATATGGAGCATGAAAAATGGAGGAGAAATGCAATAATTATTAGAATCTCTTCTAGAATTTTCTGGGAAAATATAACCAGCTCTTTCCCAGAATGAACAAATAAACAATACAGCTATTGTGATTCAAGATCAAAAGTTCAAAAGACAGATTTATCTACAAATTAGCAAATAATTACACTTCTTGCAGTGCTTTGGAAGCAGAAATTTGCTGTGAGTGAAGGAAACAGCTAAGTTAATATTAGAAGGAAGAATGAAGACAAAAAGATTTACAAAGTTATAGTTGAAAGTAAAGGACCTAAATCTTTTTTTTTGTATTTAAATTTTTTATTATTTTTCATTTAAAAAACAAAAACATAAATCTTTTATCACAATATCAACCAAAGAGAATAAAACTAAACAAAACATTCACAGACGTGTCCGGTGTACCCCTCCCGCACCACCCTCTTCCACTTACCACTCCTTCCTCCTCCCATTCTACCACCACTCCTCCTTCCTCCCTCTTTCCTACTTCCCTTCCTC
>NW_015387138.1:11805-18242 GCF_001527695.2 Protobothrops mucrosquamatus
TACATGTCCACCAAATATGATAATAAGTAGCATCCATACTACCACATCTCCAACATTTTGGTTGCAAATTCGGATACATGCAAGACAATTTTTGAGGGTCCAAATGCCATCTATAAAACATTTTATAAAAATTTTCCCTTAAATTCTGTGCTTGAGTGAACTTGACATTTCTTACCCAAATTTTTTCCCAAGTTTCCAACTTTATTGGTTCTTGAATATTTTGAGCCCATTTAATCATTAAAGACCTAAATCTTTAATCATGTTATTCAGATTCTACCATTTCATAATATTCAATTAATTTAATTTTTAATATTTTAATATTGACCAACATCGAGTCTCTTTTCTTTCTTATATCGTTTAAAACAAGTTAGGGATAGCTTGTGTAAAATGTAACGGTTCATTTTTGTTAGGACAGCAATTAATAAGCATATTGGTAGGAAATAAAGCTATAGTTCTGTGTTACTGAAAATGACTATGCATAACTAAGTTGAATCTGTTCCATTTGTCTGTATTATCATTAAGGCCCACCATCTGGCTCTATTGCAAGAAAGCATAATTCATACAAGATGTAAGATCCATTCATTAATTTCTAGCTATAATTATAGTCAGCTGGTTTTTGATAAATCTGCAGAAGTAATAAATGTTCTGGGGAAAATGCTTTGTGGCCTTTTTAATGATGTAGTAAAGATCTTGTATCTAAAATCAATCAGACTTTCTAATACTGGAAGAGGTTGAAATAACAACAACAACAACAACAACAATAATGGAGTTGGAAGCTTCTGTCTTAGGCCCAATACTCTTCAATATCTTCATAAATGACTTAGATGAGGGAATAGAAGGGAAATTTATCAAATGTGCAGATGATGCTAAGCTGGCAGGAATAGCCAACACCCTAAATGATAGGCTCCAGATAATAATAATAATAATAATAATAATAATAATAATAATAATAATAATAATAATAATAATAATAATAATAATAATAATAATAATAATAATAATAATAATAATAATAATAATAATGAGTTGGAAGGGAGATTGGAGGTCTTCTAGTCCAACCCCTTGCTCAGGCAGGAAACTCTATATCATTTCAGACAATTGGTTGTCCAGTCTCTTCTTAAAAACTTCCAGTGTTGGAGCATTCACAGCTTCTTGACGCAGGTTGTTCCACTGATTAATTGTTTTGTCAGGAAATTTCTCCTTAATTCTAGGTTGCTTCTCTCCTTGATTAGTTTCCATCCATTGCTTCTTGTCCTGCCTTCAGGTGCTTTGGAGAATAGCTTGACTCCCTCTGCTTTGTGGCAACCCCTGAGATATTGGAACACTGCTATCATGTCCCCCCTCGTCCTTCTCTTCATTAAACTAGACATACCCAATTCCAGCAACCGTTCCTTATATGCTTTAGCCTCCAGTTCCCTAATCATCTTTGTTGCTCTTCTCTGTACTCTTTCTAGAGTCTCAATGTCTTTTTTACATTATGGTGACAAAAACTGGATGCAGTATTCCAAGTGTGGCCTTACCAAGGCATTATAAAGTGGTATTAACACTTCACGTGATCTTGATTCTATCCCTCGGTTAATGCAGCCTAGCTCTGTGTTGGCTTTTTTGGCAGCTGCAGCACACTGCTGGCTCAACACTTTTGCACATGATTTCAAAAAGTTGTTTCATGTGAAAAATTGAAAGCTAACAAGATACAGACTCCTCCCTAGTTCAAATTTTTATAAGAAGTGAGAGGCAATATAGCACAATCAGATTTGCAAGTTTCTGCTATTACAGCAACTCTAAATAAAAGTAGTTTTTAGCCTCTCTTTGGAATTCATTCCTTGTATGGCCTACTAGATGGAGCTGTCAGTTTAGGATCCATAGATATACAGGTAGTCCTTGACTTACAGCAGTTGATTAGTGACTATTCAAAGTTACAACAGCACTGAAAAAAGTGATCTTACAATCTTTCTCCACACTTAACGATTGTTGCAGTATCCACATGGTCATGTGATCAGAAATTGGATGCTTAGCAATTGACTCATATTTATGAGAGCAACAGTGTCCTAAGGTTATGTGATCTTCTTTTGTGACCTTCTGACAAGCAAAGTTAATGGGGAAGCCAGATCCACTTAACAACTATGTTACTAACTTAACAACTGGAGTGATTCACTTAACTGTGGCAACAAAAGTCATAAAATGGGGCAAAACTCACTTAACAAATGTCTCAGCAACAAAAATTTTGGGCTCAATTGTGGTCATAAGTCGAGGACTACCTGTATTTTGATATAATAGATAACAGACATGATTGATATATGAACTGCTCAGTGATAAATAAATATATGGATTAATCTGTCTTTCAGTATATCTTTCTTAAGAAAGAGCCTTTTATTTCTAAGGATTTTTAGATATTTTAATTTAAGTGAAGTATGGGAATCCAGGGAGTTGGTGAAATTATCACAAGATTGGAAACGTGCAGAAGCACATCTTGACTGTTATTGCCCATATGAGAAAATTCCAGTGACTTTTTGTTGTTTGGAAAAAGAAATATTTTTCATTAAAACAAAAATGACTGCTTAAAACTGTATATAACTGTTTAACAAACTGTAATATACCTAAAAAACAGACTCTCACATAGAAGACATACTCATCCAAAAACATGCTAATAGATCTACATCTGCTGAAGCAACCATGGATCAAATTCAAACTTTATCAAACTTAAAAAAAATGTTTACATATCCAAGACCGAATTGTCTTGCACATATAAGCAGATCTATTTGGATGAAAATTAATTCTGAATCCAACACAATAATTATAAGGTCACAAAACTGTGTATATTGTTGAGGTTGCCATGTCCTCATCTTTGTCTGGGTCCTTGATGCTTTCTCAGCTAGGAACTATCACTATTATATATTATGTGGAGCAAAGGCACGTTAATCCTTTTGCTTCTCTAGGAAGTAATGATATGACAGATATCTTGTCAACCTCTGAATATCTTGGTTTAGCAGGAAATTATCTTCCTTGAAGATAATCCTTTATCTACAGATCCTTAAACAGTTTAGTGGTTTTCCAGGCATGATGACAAAACTATGTCTGCAGAACCTTTGAAAGGTCAGCAAGGTGTGTGTGTGGAGGGGCAATCTAACTTTGGGGGGAACTATGTTCCAAAGGGTGGATGCTGAGCCATGAAAGGCTCTTCTACTGGGTCCCATCAGATGACATTCCTTATCAAACAACGTGTAACATGCCTCTCTTCTGCTGGACCTAATCGAGCTGGTAAATGTAACTGGAGAAAGGTGGTGCAATGAGAGAAAGGTGATGCCACAAATAAAATGGCAATTCTAAAATGGAATAATATCTAATAAGTAATGGAGCCTTAAAATGGGTTATTTTAATATAATATCAGAGATCTCCAAGATGTCTGTGACTCAATGATATTTTCCTCATTTTTTTTTCTTTTATGCTGTAAATGGCTTCATTGCAGCATAGGCATATAATGGCCATGAAAAGAAAACTAAAAGTATATGCTTCCCACGGCTAATGATATTTTAGCAGTTATTCAACTGGTGGTTTCCTTATTAAGCATACAATTGCTGAAACAACTTGATTTAAGCAGGGACAAATTATTTGCAGCAGTCCTGAAAATGGAATACATTATGACTTATGTAAACTTTCCTCCACTCCTAACTCCAAATAACAAGGGTTCTTGCCTGTTACTTAAGTAAAGGTCCACTTCACTGAACTCCATTCAGACATCACTAATGGTCTCCATTTTCCAGTTTTGACTGGCAAATTTACTGAAGCATCCTAAAGTTGCTCTTTCTTGGGCGACAGAAGAAACTACTCCGGTATTCCTGAGAGTAAATTGCAAATCACCATTTTTAATATTGCCTGAAATCTTTTCTGTTTTTGAAACTGCCAACTTATATCAAGTTTATGTTAATTGAGTACATAACGTAAATTATCAGTAACAATTAAGCGATATTAAGTAGTTAACCTGGTACTAGGACAACTGAATGTTTTTTTATTTAATCCTCACATTAACATTAAGCTCCTGTACAAAATATGGGATATAAGTCTACCAAATAAATTTTATGTATATGTCTGTGTGTGACTGTGTGTGCACACAGAAAGAGAGAGAAAGAGTATATTTTTAAATTGTATTAAAAATAAAGGTTATATATATATAATGGTGAATTTATTTAGGTTTTTTTTTCTTTTGGTACAAACATCACCAGTAAATAGTAATGATTTAAGGAGGTATGGAATTTCTGTGATTGTATACATTTCTTATGAAATGATGTTTTTGAAAATGCAAAGTGTGGAAGTTGAAATCCTAAACGAATTAATAGATAAAGAGGCTTGCATGGTTAGAGATAATGTGAAGCACTTATCTCTTGAAATAAAATGAACTTCAAGCTAAATAGATGATTTCCCTGGGGTTTTTGTATTCAATATATAATTTTAGATTGTGAAATGAAAGCAAATATTTATATTGTCCCCTCCCTCCCCCATAAAATCAGTGCATTTCATTCAAAACTAAAGACAATACAAAGAGGAAGCTTTTTGTCTAAACTTTACCCTGCTGAGATTTAATGCTTTTAATGTAAGGAAATATGGAAACATTAATTGACATAATTTATCTGAAATAATGCAAGACGTATTATATGATTAGTACCTTTTCCCTGTATGGAAAACTTCTAAATGCTTGTTTATTTGTTCATTGATATATGTAATCTTTACATGAACATACAGACCCAGAATGCAACCTAAATAACATTTCAATCAACATCAAACAATTTTAAAATTAGCCCTATTTTGAGGTTTCAGCTGAAGAAATCCCATTTAATATTGGCAATGTGTCCATCAAAATAAAAGTAGCCATATTCTACAGACATGCGAAAAAAACAGTGAAATGAATCCTGGTAGACTGGAAAAACAAATTTATAATGTGACAGGTACCGAACTCTGGGGACTAAACTTGATAACAGGCCTGAAATTCTCTTCAACAGCCTATGAAGACTGATTATACAGCAGCATGCTTATATCCTTTATTGTTGTTTTATTTATAGAAACAAAATGTCTTAATGCTGGAGGACATACCTTTAGAGATGGTCCTAAATCATACTTTCAATTTCAGCAGTCGAAAACCTTAATGGTTTCACATACTGAGATTTATGCTCTGAATAGATTAATACAACCTGAATTGTGCATGACTTTATATTATGTTGTACACACAGAACAGTCCACCTGCAAATGTTTTTTCATTCACTCTTGAAAAAGGACTCTGCCACATATTCCTTATATCAGTATGAACTAGAATATCAGCTTACTGAGCAATTCTATATTGCATGAAAACTGGAACTCACAAAAATTGTTTAGCAAAAGGCAGAATATTAATAGTATCTGTGGAAGCAAAAACTGTCCAAACTTGCTTTGATTTTTTTACAATTCATTACACAATGTAAAAGTCAAGATCAACCTTGAAATTTGTTCATAGCCAACATTTCCAGTTCAGCAAACACCTAGAGGCAAACAAAGTCATTACTAAAAGCCAACATGGGTTTGTCAAAAACAGATCATGCCAGACAAATCTTATTGCATTCTTTGACCAAGTGACAAAATTAGTGGATCAGAGGAATGATGTAGATATAATTTACTTGGACTTCAGTAAGGCATTTGATAAAGTAGATCACAACCTACTACTTGATAAGATAGAAAAATGTGGGTTAGACAGCATCACCACCAGATGAATCCATAGCTAGCTGACCAGCCGTACTCAGCGTGTGGTCCTCAATGGAACCGCATCTACATGGAGGGAAATGTGTAGTGGGGTGCCCCAAGGCTCTGTTCTGGGCCCAGTGCTCTTCAACATCTTCATCAATGATTTGGACGAGGGGATAGATGGGGAAATCATCAAATTTGCAGACGACACCAAGCTGGCAGGAATAGCCAACACTCCAGAAGACAGGCTTAGGATACAGGAGGATCTGGGCAGACTTGAACACTGGGTGCTATCTAACAAAATGAAATTCAATGGTGAAAAAAGCAAGGTTCTACACTTAGGCAAGAAAAACCAAATGTACAGGTATAGTATAGGGGGTACCTTGCTTAATAGTAGTAACTGTGAGAGGAACCTCGGAGTCCTAGTGGACAATTACTTAAATATGAGCCAGCAGTGTGCTGCAGCTGTCAAAAAGGCCAACACAGTGCTAGGCTGCATTAACAGAGGGATAGAATCAAGATCACGTGAAGTATTGGGACTTCCGGTGGCAGGCGTCTTCGTCGGTCGCAGCTGTTTGCTGCCTCCCGCCTGTTTCGCGTAAAAGCCGGTTTGACAGCTAGCATCAGCTGTCAAACGGCTTGATACCTTTCCCCTGGGCATAAGGGGATAGGTGAGCTGCCCGGGGTAGGAGTTGAGTTCCCGAGTCGTCCTATATGGACGATGTAGGTGA
>NW_015387138.1:19789-23895 GCF_001527695.2 Protobothrops mucrosquamatus
GGAAAATAATAAAAATTTTATATTGAGAAGATCACGTGAAGTATTAATACCACTTTACAATGCCTTGGTAAGGCCACACTTGGAATACTACATCCAGTTTTGGTCACCACGATGTAAAAAAGATGTTGAGACTCTAGAAAGAGTATAGAGAAGAGCAACAAAGATGATTAGGGGACTGGAAGCTAAAGCATATAAGGAAAGGCTGCTGGAATTGGATATGTCTAGTTTAATGAAAAGAAGGATGAGGAGGGACATGATAGCAGTATTCCAATATCTCAGGGGCTGCCACAAAGAAGAGGAAGTAAAGCTATTTTCCAAGGCGCCTGAAGGCAGGACAGGAAGCAATGGATGGAAACTAATCAAGGAGAGAAGCAACCTAGAACTAAGGAGAAACTTCCTGACAGTTAGAACAATTAACCAGTGGAACAACCTGTCTCCAGAAGCTGTGAATGCTCCAAAACTGGAAGTTTTTCAGAAGAGACTGGACAGCCATTTGTCTGAAATGGTATAGGGTTTCCTGCCTGAGCAGGGGGTTGGACTAGATGACCTCCAAGGTCCCTTCCAACTTTACTACTACTACTACTACTACTACTACTACTACTACTACTACTACTACTACTACTATTATTATTATTATTATTATTATTATTATTATTATTATTATTATTATTATTATTATTATTCTGTTATGTCCTGGGCCTGTGATTGACAGAGCAGGTGCAGAAAGCTGCAGAGAGACCCAGGCAGACCACATGGCTGCCCGGGCCAGACAGGATGTCTCCAGCCTATTGCGCACGCACAAAGCGGGAAAATACGTTGCATTTATTGGCTGACGCTGTTCCCTGCAAAAGGGTATAAAAGGGATCCGCGCCATTTTGTGTTGTTCTGTTGAAGCTTGAATAAAGAAGCAACTGTTGTTACACTAGCCTTGTCTCAATGCCTTACCAATGCACAGAACAGAACACTGGCGACGAGGGTGGGATCGTGCTGCAAGAAAACAACAAAAGAATTCTAGGCTGACTCACCACGGGAGGCCGAAGTGCTTGGAAGTTCGGCATTCCGACTTGTGCGACTCTGCCTGCCAGTACAAAGACGCTGGAGGAGACTTCAGCAAGATTTGTCTTGGAACCCCTTCGCAAGGCTGAGCAGCACAAGGCGTTGAACAAGGCCGCCAAGAAGGAACGATGGCTAAGATAGGGCATTTGTCCGAATTCGATACAGCGCACCCTGAATGTTGGAGTTCATACGTTGCCAGAGTAGAAAACTACTTTAGGGTAAACGTTCGGGAGGATGGTCTCAAAGCCGCAACGTTACTTTGTGTCTGTGGGCAAGAGACATTTGATATTGCTGAAAATCTGATTGCCCCAGCCCCTTTGGAATCCATCGCTTATACTGAGCTGAAGAAAATGTTAAAGGAACATTTTGAACCAAAGCTATCAGTGATTGCATGGCGTCATGCATTTGAGCAGTGGGACCAATGTCCAGGAGAGTCTGCTGCGGACTTTATTGCTGCTCTGCGTCAAGCTGCAAGGCCCTGGGAGTTCAAAGACTTAGAAGAACGGCTATGAGATTGGCTAGTTTGTGGCTTGAGGAGCCAAGAGCTGCAGCAAAAGATTTTTGCAAAGGAAGACGTTTCCTTCCAAGATGCGCTAAGGGAGATCACGGCCGACGAAGCAGCAGGAGGAGCTGTTAAGGCCTAGCGGCTTTTCAAGAACCCTATGAGTTCGGGCTCAATCCATCAAGAGGTTGCTCGAGAGGTATCCAAACTGGATTCCGAAAATGAGGTCAACTGTCTGCAGCAGCCAGCAGAGAGAAGGCCCCAAGAGTGAGCTGACAAGGGGTCTGACAAGGCAGTTCTATTCCCTCGGTGTTTCGGATGTGGAGGCCGCCACAAGCGCTCTGACTGCTGTTTTCGCTCTGCTACTTGCCGGGCATGTGGCCGGCAAGGCCACATAGCTGCGGTCTGTTTGGGTTGCAAGAAAGACCGTCCATCAGAAGAATTGCCTCGGAAAGGTATCAAGGTCCCCAGCCAGAAAAGGGTAGGTTTCTGCACGTCCCGCAGGAGCGTTTTGAGAACAGGGGCCCACCGGCCATTGAAAAAGAAGCTGCATATTGATGTCAAATTTCAGGGGGTCCCCTTAACGATGGAGCTGGACACGGGTTCAGCTCTGTCAATCATTTCCTAGACTTCCGGTTGAATCACCGGCGCCGATGGCAGCTTCTCTGCAAGCTGTCC
Source organism: Protobothrops mucrosquamatus (assembly GCF_001527695.2). Classification (NCBI taxonomy): domain Eukaryota; kingdom Metazoa; phylum Chordata; class Lepidosauria; order Squamata; family Viperidae; genus Protobothrops; species Protobothrops mucrosquamatus. Next base: position 22,026 of record NW_015387138.1, read on the forward strand.
TCCCCGAAGAAATGTGAACCGCGGGAACAACAGCTGTCCCGCGGCTCGGAATCCTCTCCCCCGGGGCAAAGGGGGAGAGGTGAGTTTCCCTGGAAGGGGTAGAGCTCTCTAACCCCCACACTTTTAAAGAGGTGGGGTGATGGTGAGCTCCCCCGGAGCCAGGGACTTCTCCATTCTTCGGGCTGCCTTTGTTCGAATGTTCGTCCGAAGCCAGACGCGGATTCAATCTCTGCCTTCAAGGAGAGTGTGAGTGTTATTTTACAGGCAGACAGAGCCTGCCAGGAAGACCCGACTGGGACTTTTATTGAAGCTTTAACTCTAAAAATACAGAATCTTCTTTTTTCTTTATTTGAATTTGAAGAGTAAAGAATATGGCTGCAGGAGGGCGTTTCTCTTCTCTTCCATTGTGAAATCATATGAGACTTTCACTTTTTAGAAACTTTCATTTGGACTTTCTACTAGCTACATTGTGTTGATTGAACAGGTTTTTTCTGCTTCTATTGCTACTGGGTGCTTTTATAAAACTTTATAGTATTTTTAAAAGACTTTTACAAGATCTTATATTATAATGAAAATATAAGAAGGGGGGGAAAGAGAGAAGAAAAGAAAATGGCCTCTAAGCGTGGAACTTTTGTTCCTCAAAAGATTATCTCCCCCTCTGTTGTTCAAATACCACAGCAGACTAAACCAAAGAGTCCCCTACCTTCTCTCCCAGCTTCAGCACCCACACCTTCTCCCCCAGCTTCAGCACCCACACTGAAAGATATTCAGGATGTAATGAAGGATGCATTAAAGGACAATGCTAGACAAATAAGAACAGAAATGGAGGAATTGTTTGAAAAGAAAATTGAAGAGAAAAATGTAGAGATGAGAGAAGACATACTGTTTGCATTGCAAGGTTTGGCTGGGCATGTAGAACGTATTGAAGGAAGGGTGGATGAAGTGGAGGAAAATCTTGAATGTTTGGATTTTAGACTGGAAAAAGTGGAGGAGAATGTGGATTCAATTCAGAATGAGGTCATTTTGTCACAATATAGGGAAATGGAATATGCAGTGAGAATAAGAGGTCTGAAAGAAAATGCTCAAGAGAAATTGGAAGAGATTGCAGCAGATTTAGCTGGGGTCCTGTTCTGCCAACCTGAAGAAATTATGAGAGATGTTGAAAAATTTTTTAGAGTTAACTCATGGGTTGCAAGACAGAAGAACCTTCCAAGAGATGTTGTTATCTATTTTTCTAGGAAGTCAACTCGTAATCAAATCATCCAAGCTTTCTACAATCAAAAATTTCAAATATTAGGTCAAGATGTTATAATTTTAAAGGAGATACCATCTAAAATACTTAAAAGAAGGAATGATTTTGCCTTCTTGGCTGATGAATTGAAAAAACGACAAATTCAATTTAGATGGGAGATACCTATTGGGATAATGGTCATCTATATGGGAACCCGCTATAAGCTCAATACTGTTGCAAAGGCAAGGGATTTTTATATCTCTATTTTGAAAGCGGGTTCATCACCATCCTCAGATCCTAGGAAGGAAAGAACCAGAGAAGATAAAATTGTTGAAGGAGCTATATTATCATCAAGTAGTAAAGATTCACAAAAACAAGGTCAAGTCAAGCAGCAATCTACGGAAATGAAAGAAGATCCAAAATCACAGAGAATGACTCATGCCCCTCCTCAAGAAGCCTTCCCTGGACCCAGATGAACTGGCCAATTATCGTCCAGTCTCCAACCTTCGCTTTGCGGCGAAGGTTGTTGAGAGTGTGGTTGCGCGGCAATTCCCTCGGCACCTGGATGAAGCAGTCTATCTAGACCCATACCAGTCGGGCTTCAGGCCGGGACACAGCACGGAAACGGCATTGGTCGCG
>NW_015387138.1:24848-28806 GCF_001527695.2 Protobothrops mucrosquamatus
TTTTATTTAGGGACGATTTTAAGTATAATTTTAATTGGAACACAGCCTCTAATATTTGGTTTTTAATTTGGTTTTAGAAGGGTTTTATTTTTGTATATTGTTATTGTATCTGTTTTTAATATGCTGTGCACCGCCCTGAGTCCTGCGGGAGAAGGGCGGTATAGAAATTAAAATAATAATAATAATAATAATAATAATGCAGCTTATAGACGCAAAGAGAGAGAGCAACAAAAGTTGGAGGTGATACCTACAACACAGCAAGTCATTTCAGAGCCAGTGGGGGGAGCGAGACCGAAAAGATCAGTAACAGCTGATTTGCAAGGAGCGTTCCAGAGGCTCGCTGTCACTAAAGATGGCAAAGTTCCTGACATGGAATGTTAATGGTTTGAATTCTCCGCAGAAAAGGAAGAAAATATTTTATTATTTGAAACAACATAAAAATGATGTTATTTGTTTGCAAGAAACTCATATTACAGCAAAGGATCAAAAATATTTGATTAATCCACAGTTGGGTACACATTTTATAGCGCCCGCACCTCAGAAGAGAGGTGGGGTAGTTATTTATGTTAAGAGTGAGTTGCTGCCTAATTTGATTGAATCCGACTTAGAAGGAAGATATGTTTTTATTGACATACTATTGAATGGGAAAAAATGTTTGATTGTTGGATTGTACGCACCAAATCAACAGCAGAAACAGTTTTACAAATTGTTACATCGGAAACTAAATCAAATGGATTATAATTCGGTTATTATGATGGGAGATTGGAATGGTGTTTTGGATTCAAGAAGAGACAAGCAAGGTTCCTGTAAAACATTTAATTCTTTGCTGCCTAAAACTTTTTTTGATCTGAAGGATGAACTGGAATTAAAAGACATTTGGAGAGAGAGAAATATGGAAGAAAGAGATTTTACTTTTTTTTCAGATAGGCATCAATCTTATTCTAGAATTGACTTTCTTTTAACTACTAATGATCTTTCTTCTAGGGTGAAGAATATTAAGATTTTTCCCAGGACATTGTCAGATCATAGTCCCGTATGGATGGAATTATCTGCTGAAGAATGGAATAGAAGAACTTGGAGATTGAATGAAAATTTATTTAGACATGACATAAATTTGCAGAAATGTAGAGATCAATTGAAAGAATTTTTCTTGTTAAATATATCTAAAGGTACCTCAATTTCAATGGTCTGGGATGCTAGCAAAGCATATATGTGAGGTAATCTGATTTATATGAATAATTGTTATAGGCGTACACAAATGCAAAACGTAAAGAGTTAGAGGAGGAAATTAAATTAAAGGAACAAGCTTTTATGTTTAATCCACTGGATAATAATTTGAAAGTATCTCTAACGGTACTTAGGGAGCAATTCAATATGTTAATAGCAGATCAGACTGCAACTAGTTTAAGGTATATGAAATATAACACATTTTGTAATGCAAATAAACCTGGAAGGTGGTTGGCTTATCACTTACGAAAAAAGCAAAAGTCAAGAATTATAGAGAAAACAGACTATAATGGCAAATTGACATTTCAACAAAATTTGATTAAAAAGAGTTTTTTGGACTTTTACTCTAAGTTATATGTTTCTGAAAATATACATTATGAGGATATAGATAAGTATCTACAGCAGGTACATTTACCTAGATTGTCAGATAGTCAAAAAGAAAAAATGAATTGTTTAATTACAATAGAGGAGATTAAGGTGGCAATTAAGCAATTAAAAGCTGGTAAAACCCCAGGTACAGATGGATTAACAGCAATTTATTATAAGATGTTGTCTGAGGAAATGATAGGACCATTAAAGGAATTGTTTAATAGTATTTTGATGGGTGAAGAAGTACCTCCATCACGGAGAACTGCTTTTATATCTTTAATTCCAAAGGAGGGTCAGGAATTGACACAACCTAAGAATTATAGACCTATATCTTTATTGAATACGGATTATAAGATTTTTTCAAAAGTATTGGCAAATAGATTAATGCAAGTGTTACATCAATTGATTCATAGTGACCAATCCGGATTTATAACTGGAAGATATATGAAATATAATGTAAGACAAATTATTGATTTAATTGAATACTTGGATAAGAATAATCAAATTTCTGCTGCTTTTATTTTTTTGGATGCTGAAAAAGCATTTGATCAATTGGATTGGGGGTTTCTGTTCTGAGTAATAGAAAGAATGAATTTGGGGGATAAATTCTTATCTGCTCTTAAAACTATTTATCAACAACAATCAGCCCAGATTATAGTTAATGGGGGATTAACAGAATTGTTTAAAATTGGAAAAGGAACTAGACAAGGATGCCCACTATCACCACTACTATTTGTTTTAACAATGGAGATTTTGTTAATTAGAATTCGGGAGTCCTCTATTATAAAGGGAATTAAGGTTAATAAGATAGATTATAGGCTAAGAGCTTTTGCGGATGATTTGGTGTTAACATTAACTGAACCGTTAGAATCGGTAACTGATAGGATGGAAATTATAGCACAACATGGAAAGGTTTCTGGATTTAAGGTAAATAGCAATAAGACAAAAATATTGCCGAAAAATATGTCTATGGATGATAAAGAGGCATTAGTTATGCATACAGGTTTTGAAATGGTTAAAAAGGTAAAATATTTGGGAGTTTATATAACAGCTTCTAATGCTAAATTGTATAAGAATAATTATGAGCCTTTATGGTTAAAGGTTAAAAAAGATTTAGATGATTGGAAAAAATTACAATTATCATTGTTGGGGAGAATCTCAGCTGTAAAAATGAATGTTCTCCCAAAGTTTCTTTTCTTGTTTCAAATGATTCCTGTTTTAAAAAAAGATGCCAATTTGGAGGAGTGGCAGAGGGGTATTAATAAATTCATTTGGGCGGGCAAAAAGTCAAGAGTTAAGTTTAAGATTATGCAAGATGCAAGGGAACGAGGAGGACTTAAAGTTCCTAATTTAAAATTGTATTATGATGCGGTGGTATTGACATGGATTAGTGATTGGTTAAATTTAACAAATAAGAATATACTTTCTCTTGAAGGATGGGATTTGTTATTTGGTTGGCAGGCATATTTAATCTATAATAAAAAGGTGGATATAAATTTTAAGGCTCATATCTTAAGGAGTGCCTTATTACGAGTCTGGAAGAAATATTATTATAAATTAAATTATAAAATTTCTATATGGGCAACTCCAGGACAGGTAATAGAGGGGATATCTAGGGGAGTTAATTTGGATAAAGTTTCTTATAAGGAATTACTTCGTCCATTTGGACAAAGTTGGCAACTTAAATCCTTAGTAGATTTGAAACAAGAAAATATTGAGTATTCATGGTTTTATTATAATCAATTGTCAATGAGGTGGCGTATGGACCAAAAAGTTGGTATTACTATGCAGGATGAAAATTTGATGAAACAGATCAAAGACCAATCTCAAGCACATATTAAAAGAATTTATAATGTATTGGTGGAATTGGATTCAGAAACAGAATTGGTTAAGGATTGTATGATAAAATCGGCACAAAATATACAAGAACTGATTTTATTGGAAACATGGGAGAAAATTTGGATTAGAAATGTAAAATTTACCCAAGCTCAAAATTTAAGGGAAAATTTTTATAAAATGTTTTATAGGTGGCATCTGGATCTACAAAAATTGTCTTGTATGTATTCTAATTTGCAACCTAAGTGTTGGAGATGTGGAAACTTAGATGCAACGTATTTTCATATGTGGTGGACATGTAGAGAGGTTAAAGCATTTTGGATTAATATTTGGTGGAATATTCAAAATATTTTTAAGAAAAAGATAAAGTTTAAACCACAGATATTTTTGTTGGGTATTTTGGAAGATTTGGATGTAAAAGAAATGGAGTTGATGTTGAATCTTATAACTGCTGCAAGATTATTAATTGCTCAATTTTGGAAAATGAAATGTTTACCCACTATAGAAGAATGGGTATTTAAAGTCT
>NW_015387138.1:28882-42103 GCF_001527695.2 Protobothrops mucrosquamatus
CGGAACGCGGCGGAACCGCGTTCCGGCACCTTTTTCCGGGCCGGCCGCACCGGAAATAGCCCCTCCCACACCGGAAATAGCCCCTCCCAAATTTTACTTGCATTCCTGTTCTCTAAAGGGGCGGTCCTAGGGTTTGATGAGGGCGTGGCCAGGTTTGAGTTCCGCCACCTTTTCTCCGAGAAAAAAAGCCCTGGATTTGTTAGATTAATAGTTGATTAATGTTAGTTAGATTATGATTATTTTATTGTTAACCCTGTGATTGGCTCTGGAAAGTGAGGGGGGGAGGGATGGAGGGTTGGGTTTGGGGGAGGGGGGATTTATATTGTAAAATTTTATAAAATTTTCAATTAAAAAAAAAAATCATTTCCTAGAACACCCTCAAGCAGATCTGCTGTAGAAGCGGCCAGAGAGTCAAACTCAGGCCGTCGAATCTTATCTTAACAGACTTCCAGAATTCCCGAGTCAGTGTGAAAGGGGAGGCCACACTCAGAGTGCAGCGTAGGCAATTTGAAGGGTTTCTGGACATTGTTGTGGTTGAGGGTGACCGCACAAGTCTAATCGGACTCGATTGGTTTGAGCCACTTGGGATTCAAGTGACTGGGCTACAAATGGCAAGCCTTGCAGAAATTTGCAAGGAGTTTGCTGATGTGTTCAGCCCAGAGCTAGGGTCGTACAAGGGGCCTCCAATTGCTTTGTGGTTAGATCCCTCCATTGCACCGATTAGGATTAAGCCTCATTGGGTGCCTTTTGCACTTAAGCAAAAGATTAATGCCGAGCTAGATAAATTGCTACAGCAAGGTATTTTGGAACTTGTCCATGGGAAACACCCATAGTCACGCCACTCAAGGCCAATGGGAAGTCCGCATTTGTGCTGACTATAAATGCACGCTAAACAAAGCGTTACAGCAGCACTGTTATCCGGTGCCTGTAGTGAGCCACATTTTGGCCTCACTTAAAGGAGGCCAAGTTTTCACCAAACTTGATTTGATCCAGGCCTATCAACAGCTACCGGTTGATGATGCAACGGCAGAGGCCCAGACGATCGTAACGCACCGGGGAGCTTTCAAAGTCAGAAGACTGCAATTCAGGGTTAATGTAGCTCCTGGCATTTTCCAAAGTGTGATGGAGCAAATGCTCCATAATATTCCAGGAGTTTGCCCATATTTCGATGATGTCCTCATTGCAGGGGAATCAATCAAAAACCTGGCTGAAAGGCTTCAATCCGTTTTGCTGCATTTCCACGAAGCGGGGCTGAAGCTTAAGCAGGAAAAATGCAAAATTGGAATAACTTCCATTGAATTCCTAGGGTTTCACATAGATGCCAAAGGCATCCATCCTGCTGAATCTAAGCTCAAAGCGATTCAGCAGGCTCCAAGTCCCAAGTCGAAGAGCAAGCTTCAAGCCTTCCTTGGGCTTCTTAATTTTTACCATTCCTTCCCCCCTCGCAAGGCTGCAGTGGCAGAGCCGTTACACCGGCTCTTGGATAAACAGGCTCCATGGAAGTGGACACAAGTCCACGAAGGAGTTTTGCTGAGGTCAAGGCATTGTTGTCTTCAAATGCTGTTCTCGCTCATTTCAATGAGCAGCTGCTGGTGTATAGCCTGCGATGCATCCCCTTATGGGATCGGGGCTGTCTTAAGTCACCTCAAGGCTGATGGAACACAAGTTCCTGTAGCCTACTATTCAAGGATTCTGTCATCTGCTGAGCGTAGTTACGCACAGATAGACAGAGAAGCCTTGGCCATAGTGACTGGCATAAAAAAGTTCCATGACTTTCTATATGGTCGCCACTTCACGGTCTTTACAGACCACAAGGCATTGCTGGGGTTGTTCACAACGAACAAGCAAACCCCATACATAATTTCTCCTAGAATATTGAGGTGGTCAATTTTCCTTTCTGCATATGACTACTCCCTGGTTCACAAACCAGGCAAAGAAATGGACCATACAGATGGCCTTAGCAGGTTGCCTCTACAGCTTGTAGAATCAGATCCTGCTCCAGCTAACCACATCATGGCTATCCAGGATTTGCCTGAATCTCCCCTCAATGCAGGGGATGTGGCTGCAGAAACAGCCACTGATCACACACTAACACACGTGTTGACATGGGTGCTGTCAGGATGGCCTGACACGTGTCCTGGCACTAATTTCCAGAGTTTCTGGAAAAGGAAGCATGAGCTATCCACCTTTAAGGGTTGTGTCCTGTGGGGTAGCAGGGTAGTAATCCCAACCTCATTGAGGACTAGAGTCTTGCAGTCTCTGCATGAGGGACATTTGGGAATAGTCCAGATGAAGGCGCTTGCGCGCAGCTATCTCTGGTGGCCTGGGCTTGATAAGGAGATTGAGACCCAGGTACAGGGGTGCCACATTTGTCAACAATCCAGGCCTGAAATGCTACAGGCTCCTGTACACATGTGGGAGGACACACATGCTCCTTGGTTGAGGGTTCATATCGACTACACTGGCCCCTTTCAGGGGCAATTCTTCCTCATTGTGGTGGACAGTCACTCTAAATGGCTAGAGGTCATTCCAGTGTCCACCACGACTACTGCCAGGACCATCCAGGTGCTGAGAGGGATCTTCGCCTCTCATGGGCTGCCAGATGTCCTTGTCTCCAACAATGGACCTCAATTTACCTCTTCAGAGTTCCAGGCTTTCCTGCAAGCCAACATGATTCATCATGTTACTTCGGCACCCTTTCATCCGGCTTCCAACGGCCAAGCTGAATGCATGGTGCGCATAACCAAAGACACCTTGAAGAGGCTCAGTCATGGGAGCTGGTACCACAGGTTAGCTGATTTTATCCTTTGCCACCACACCCTGCACAGCTACAGGCAAGAGCCCAGCTGAACTCTGCGGGGGTTGCCGTTTCATTACCAAACTGGACAGATTGCACCCAGACCGGGTGGCTTCACAGGTGTCACAGCCACGGGCACTGAGGAGACTACAGGTGGACGATCCGGTTTGGGCAAGAAACTATGGACCTGGACATCTCTGGGTGACAGCAGTGGTCTGCAAGTTCACTGGGCCATTGTCATATGACGTGGCCTTGGAAGATGGTCGCGTACTGTGTCGGCACATTGACCAGCTGCAATGGAGGCTACCTAGTCACCCTTCCGCTCCTAATTCTGCTCTCGGGGGGGAGGAGGACCACGATCACGATTGTGGATCTCAGTGTCTTTGCAAAAGTGGGGGTTTGCACTCTTCAAATAGGGGTTTTGCCAATGAGGCGGCTCCTGACTCTGGCACTGGGTCCATGGGACATTGCACGCAACCGGTCTTTCATGCCACACCTACTGCAGGCCTTGTGCCTATGGGACAGTGCTCCCAACAGGGGTCTCTCGCTGACCTCTTCCACCCCACCAAAGAACTCTGGTCTGGGCTTACTAGAAAGAGCCAGCCGAAGTCACATGGACAAATGGTTGGGCTTACCGGACCAGGCCAGCCAGCAAGATGTGGGTTCACCTGCATCAATCGAGCCTCAAAGTCCCGGTCTGCCGAGCCTGGCAGGCGAGCTTGGAGACCGGGCACTGGCAGCAGCTCCAAGACGCTCGGAGTGGGTCAGAGGCCCTCCAAAGTACTTACAAGATTATGTAAGGTTCCTGTCAGTAAGCTGGCAGGCCTAGGGTTTCCCTGGAAATAAGAACACGCTCAAAAGAGTAACCTTGCAGTAGTTTAAAATAGTAGTGTCTATTTTTTTTAACCAAGAGGGTAGGGGTGTTCTGTCCTGGGCCTGTGATTGACAGAGCAGGTGCAGGAAGCTGCAGAGAGACCCGGGCAGACCACATGACTGCCCGGGCCAGACAGGATGTCTCCAGCCTATTGCGCATGTGCAAAGCGGGAAAATACGTTGCATTTATTTGCTGACACTGTTCCCTGCAAAAGGATATAAAAGGGATCCATGCCATTTTGTGTTGTTCTGTTGAAGCTTGAATAAAGAAGCAACTGTTGTTACACCAAGCTCATCTCAATGCCTTACCAATGCACAGAACAGAACAAATACAGAGAATATTATCCAATCATTTCTCATTTACACTCTTTCAGTACGTCAGTGGCTGTGTGTACTGACCACAGCCTTTGCAACTTCTTTCCAAAAGGAATAGCAAGTAAATTTCTACTTTTTCTTGCATCCTTCCATCCCCATACCAACAGATATAGTCTTTGTGTTGGGTACATGCAAGTAATATATTTAAGTGGTAGTTTGCAAAATGTATGATATATTGTTAAACAGATAGATGCAAGAATAAATAATTGTTCAAATTAATATAAAATGTACTGAGAAGCCACAAAGATCTTTTTCTCAGTATCAGATCAGAATTGTAGAGGCATTTTAGGAAGTCATATGTGTATGTCTACAAATTTAAATATTGCTATATTGCAGCAACTCTGAGTTTTGATTTCTCTGAATTTTGCAAACTCTGACTTTTGCATTTCTAGTAGCTTGGCTATGTAAAATGGGAGACAGGTAGTGTAGCAGGCAATTTATTTGGTGAGAAAATAAATATTCATAAATACAGTATATTTCATTTGTCTTTGAAGCTAGGGTACGGGTCGGCAACCCGCGGCTCCGGAGCCGCATGCAGCTCTTTAAGCTGTCTCCTGCGGCTCCCAGCCATGTGCAGTGCCCCCAAAAAAGTGGGACTAAAAAAGTTGAGCCAATCAATTCAAACTTCTCACGAAAAAAAAAACTTGCGAAGTTTGAATTGATTGGTTCAAGGGATGCCGTCCACCTGTCAAGCCCCATGGGCTCGACATAGATGAGAGGGGGGAAAAGACAGCTCCGGAGGGAGGCAGCCCCGCAGCCAGAAGCCAGCGGTCTGAGTGGAGCAGCACGGAAGACCTATCGGTCGGCGTGGGAGGCTCCAGCGTTGCTGTGAACAAGGCCTGCCGTCCACGGCCTGGTTCCGTAGCCCAACAACCAGCTGGACCAGCTTTCACTGCTCCAGCCCGGGGATGCCAGCAGCATAGAAAGCGGTTTGGTGGCACTGCCGTGGGCGGGGCGTCCTTGCAGCGGACAACTCGGGCCCAGATATTTCCTGCGGCTTGGGACCAAAGAAGCCGGTGGCGCAGGGCTCGGACTGTCGGCATTGCTTTGGGATCACCCCCTGCAGTGCCAGCTAATGCGGCGTGCTCCTGGCGACCCTCGAACCGTGCTGGCTTCCTCCCGAGAATCTCCCCCCCGCACGACCTATCAAAGGAAGCGGGAATCGCTGCAGCCAGGACACGCTTACCTGGCCAGAGTACTTTTGCCCGACCCGGGCAGGCTGCGAAGCAAATAGAGGCTTTTGCTGAAGCGACGAGCGGGGGACCAGCCTCGGGCACGGCGGAGCTGCTGGAGGCTGAGGCCCCCGAAGGCGCGGACCAGGCTATCTTCCATAGCAGCAAGACGGCGACCGTGGGAGCAACAGCCTGCTCATCTACGGCGACGGCGGCGGTGGAGCCATCTGGTGCTGTTTACACGGCCGTTCGTCCACGTGACTGAGCTAGGCAGCGACCCCAACTTTGCTCCTGAGCAGGGGGTTGGACTTGATGACCTCCAAGGTCCCTTCCAACTTTACTACTACTATTATTATTATTATTATTATTATTATTATTATTATTATTATTATTATTATTATTATTATTATTATTATTATTATTATTAAAAAATGCGTCTCCACAGGAGATGCAGCAAGGGCAGGAAATGAAGAGGAGTCAGCCTATGTCTATGCACACACACAGACTTAAATGGAGGCTTCCAAACCTGACACGCATACACACGTGGATGTCTGGAAAAAAAAGGGGAAAAGTGGGTGTGACTATTTAAAGACTCCCACTTTTCCTTTCCTTCCTCCTCTTTGGCAGTGTTGACTTCTGCTCCTCCAATCCTGGTTTCTCCTCACGGTCCCTGCCTGCCACGGTGATTTCTGAGAGTGGGGAGCAGCTACCTGCTGGGCAAGCCCTGAAAGCTTTCTTCCTCTCCCTGATCTTGCCTTTCTTGCTTGCCCTCTGATAGAGGCATCTGCTGGGTTTCCTCAACCACCTCCCCATTTTATTTTAATCCCACCACCGCCTCCCTCTTTCACAAAGTTGACATTCCGGGGACTCGGACCTTGTTCACTCCTGGAGTCACTTGGCGAAGCTTGAAGGTGAGGCCGCCTGCTCCCACCTCCTGTGGAGCAGAACTGCTGCTTCCTCGTCCTCCCAGCAAAAGAACTCCAGAGAGGTGGAAGACGTCCTTTCTCCCACTTTCCACTTCTCATCCTCTTTTTCCCGAGCACCCCTCCCAGAGCGAGCTAGAAGCCTCAACTCCAGCCTCCCGCAGCAGGCTGAGATAGGCGAGCCTGAGTGGCTGTCTGCTGCCACTTTGGAAGATTTGCCTTAGCAGCTCTTTCTTCCTGTCGGCCTCCTCCTCCGCTCCCTGGGAACCTTCGTGCCAAAAGGCGGAAAGAAGAAAGTCCCAGAGAGAGAGAGAGAGAGAGCGTGGGGTGGGGGGAGAGCAGTCTTTTCCGAGGGGAGGAGAAGCTAGGACAGAGCTGGATGGGGGCAGAGCAGGTGCATGTCTCACCTTAGGCTCCACTCTTTAATCAAGCCCTCTGTTCCATGTGCATGCACATGCATGCGCGTGCGTGCATGCGCACACGCATTATGCGGCTCCCAGTTTTTTCTTTTGTGAGGGAAACGGGTCCAAGTGGCTCTTTCAGTGTTTCAGCTTGCCAACCCCTGAGCTAGAGGGAGAAAATGCAAACAAGTTTTCCAGGGATAGTTAAGAATTGGAGGTTTTGAAATCTGCATTAGCACTGGTTTTCATGTGATGAAGAAGGGAATGTGTAGCCTGAAATACAAGAAAAAAATAACTTGGTAGCAGTGCTAATCAAAATAGATTTCTACTATTTCTACAAATTAATATAAAAGAGGTCATTTAAAAAAATTAACCAACAGAAAAATGAAGAAATCTAGGAATCTATAACACATTTTTATGTCTGTTAAGCCATAGAATAATTCCTAAGGGCATAACTACAAATTATATTTTGTTTTCTTTCTATGTTTATCAACACTTCAGAGAGATATCCAGTCATTTTAAACTTAATGGCTGTAATCAAAAGCTAATCTAACCTGTAATTTGAAGCATCTGCTCAAAGTGACCCAGAGTAGAAAAGGCCAATAAGAAGATTGAATAGATTTAACACTTAAGATTGTTTGACAGTGTGGAACAACTGTTTCCATTTTGAAAGTATGTATGTAGCTATAATTCAAAGGAAAGAATGTAAACAAAAGTAATGGAAAAGCAAAGTTCTAAATTGACCTAGGTTTTAGTTGTAGTAAACATTACTTACTCATAATAAATTCCATCAAAACTTTTGATTGTCCATATAAAAAATTAAGAATATTTTCATCATGAAGTTAGTTGTGTAAACTACAAAGATGGTAACAAATTTTATAATATTTGAATATTTCCTATTTTGAAAAAAATAATTTTGTAGCTACTGTATTTTGTTTGGATTTATGCTTTATTTTTAAATTGTTAATCATGTAAATTAATGGTTATGGACTCTATATCCTAGAATGAGTAGTGAATCTTCCTTAAATGGTGAAAAGAAATGGTTAAGTTACAATAGATCTTTCACTTCTCCAATCAGCAGCACAACCAAAAAGCAGCAAGGGTGGCTGTGACTGCTTTGTTTCCCTGTTAATGAACTGGGTTAATCAGCAAAATATCCACAATGGAGTTAACTTGTAGTTTTTGTGCTAAATACCTTGATCAGATCATTAGCTTTCTACAATTTATCTTTAGATCAATCTACAATGGAGAAGGGAGACAGGGAATTCTCTCTTGGTCCTGCTCCACATAAGTACCTTTTTCCAATACATATGGCAGTTATTGTATACTTTGATTGAAGAATTGCACATTACTTTCTGTGTTGAATATCCTTGGTTATTAAGTGCACTTCTTTGGGAGAGATGCACACTGAGCACTGAGGTGAAGATGAATTCATCTGTTTAGTCAATCACATAAAGTAAACTAATCAACACTGGTTATGTCAGCCTCACTAGGTAGACCTGATCAGGAAATCAACTCCACAGAAAAGTTAAAATTACTTTTATTGAGATTGATTATAATATCAGAATTTTCAAGTCTGATTGTTCTATACTTCTCTCTCTCCTTATACTCCAGTGAATCAGAAGACACCTGCCTGAGCCTCTTTGCAATGGTCTGGACTTAAAAAACATTTCAGCCCCTTTTGCTAGAAAACAGGTCATGTGTATTTCTATCAAGGTCATCTTCCTTACTTTACAGGCAATCAATGGGATGAAAAATGTCACAGCCAAATTGCCCTCACACCTTCTGGGAATTGTTATCTGTAATGTTGCTGGGATAAATCCAAATCTAATATTTTGGTCATCAATTTACTATCTGTTTTTAACATCTTACTTTTACAGATGACTTGGCTTCTGTATGGCTTAACATATGAATGGATTTGATTCCCATTCTTTCAGTGAGACTCCAGGAGTTGGAACAGGAGCAAAGTCTCTGCTTTCTATCCTGTTGCCTTGAAAGTGTCAGAGCCCAAAACTCCTCGTCTGCTCTCTCCTTTTCTTCTATTCTTTTGGGGCCTGCCATTCCTGTTGGGGGAAGGAGTGCATGGGGGATTCATAGTGGTAACTTTCGCTTTCTCCTTTCTTTGTCTGATCTCCTTTTGAGAATGGAATGTGTCTCCTTATCTAGGAGACAGTTACAAGGAAATGAAAGCTGGAGAAGACCTTGAGATGCGCCCTACTGTACCAGCCACCCACCCATCAAGCCACCTGTGGATTGGCTGGATTTCAAACGGACATTATGACTTTGGTGTGAGGGGCAAGTTGCTTGCTTTAATTATATCCAGGGCTTTTTTTCTCGGACTTTTCCACCGCCTTGAGTTTGGACCGGTGCGGGAGTAGTTTGGGATCCTGGCGGGGAAATCTCTTGTCCTTACGTTCATTTTAAACCCTCCCCGATAAAGGCCACACCCTCCCCGATAAAGGCCACGCCGGCCGGGCCTTTTTCCACGGCCTTGCGCCAAGGCGGCGCAAGCGGCTGAAAAAAAGCCCTGATTATATCACTCACAAAGGCTTTTCTTCAGATCTCGCCTTACATTCCCTACTGTCACTAGTCCCTAATAAAAGTTTCCTTTTGAGACAATGCCTGTTTCAAGAGTTCTGCTTTCTTGGGTGATTAGTTGAAGTGGGTCCTGCCAGAATGATTCATCTTTAAGAATGTCATTGTTAAAACATAATGCAATGGCATTAGTAGCAAAATTTAGAAACATCATGACTAATTAGTGTGCATATCATACATGTTATGATTTAGTAGCTGTTATTAGAATGTAGTGAATTGGAGAAAGAGGGAGGAATATCAATGGGCTAGCTCTTCCAAAAATACCTTAACTAAATTGTTTCTTTTGCTCCAAACAATATGCACAAAGAATAGAATTATTTGATGATCCAAATACACTGACTTGGAAAGTTAGTTGGCAAAGGAAAAAAGCTAGAGTAAAACTGAAGAAAACCTATTTGACCTATTAGACCTAAATAGACCTATTAGAGGGGATATTATATTAAATTAGATGTTTGAATATGGTTAAGAATAGATTGCCAGAAATAGAAATATTATTATAACTAGATAGATAAGATTGGTAATCAGAATATCATATTTTGGCATGAAAAGGAAAATAAGAAAATGCTAAGAAGTCTGAATAAGGGAAGCTTTTGGTTACCCAAATATAAATTGTTTTGAAACAAAAAAAGATTGGGATATTTTGAATATGGATGGGAAATTAAAACTGAAAAAAGAGAAAATAGAATACTGACTGACTAAATGGATATTGAGTGCAAATGCAATTATATGTTTTGGTTAGAAAAGGTATTTTAAACTGATATAATTGATATTATTAGGAAACTGTAATAAATGCTGATATTGAACTGTATATCTATTAATAACAATAAGAATTGTATTTGCTTAATGTGGAAAAATGTTTATTATCTGAAGAAGAGAGGAGGTATTGGACGGTGTAATATTGGATTTAGTTTGAAGAAGCTTATATGTACCACGGAATTACTAATGGACCCATTCAACACGTTGTTTATTAAGCACTTGTTTGTAAAAATAGAAAATTAATAAAATATTTATAAAAAACAAACAAAAACAAACAAAAACCATGCAACTGCTTTTTGCAGCTATTTCTCTTTAATTGTTAGATCGACCCCAATATCTCACTTTTAGATAATCCAGATCTGGAGTGTCAAACTGGGGGCCCACGTCCACCCCAGCTCTGCAAAGGAAAAAAAAAATCACGATATGTCACATGACGCAATCAAGTTTGACACTCATGGTCCAGATAATCAACCTGATTTCTAAGCTTCCATCAGTGCTATTATGTGCAAATAATGCTGTTATGCTTTTACAAACTCTAGTAGTTTGAGAAGAGCCTTAACCTGTTTCTTATCCATTATAAAGAATGCTTGCTGGCAATAAAATATTCTAAAAACTAAAATGTAGGTTGTTGTTGGAAAACCTATGTTTTCAAAATGGATCTTAGATAATTAAGTGCTGGATCAAGTTAAATATTTGGGTATCAAGATATCCTTTGATCTTCATTATTACTCAAAGGACTTTAGTTTCTTCCAATTCTTTAGTCCAAAAGAATTAAACCTAAAGCAATTAATTTTTTTCTATCTATTTTTTTGGCCAAATCCTATTTGGAGCACAGTTGGATTCATATTTTTAAAAATCTGCCTATCTACATCCATTCATTTTTTCATTATCACTCTTGAGATTCCTTCATCTCAAATATGTTTCTCTGCATTTAGATTATCTAAATAGCATAGTAGTTAATGGGAGAGATTTTCCCCCCCTCTCTACCAAAGTTAATTTTTTATCAACACAAGTTTAGCACTTCTGATTTTGGGAAATAAGTTCTCTTTGTTTTAGCAGCACATGCTCCTGAAGAAGAAATCACTTCAGGATGGCTTGTATTTAGATTTTGTGCTCATTGTTTTATGAATGTGTTGAATTGAAGTATAAATAGAGTATCCGTCTTATCAAAATCAGAAAATAAGAAGCAAAATAGTAAATTGGGTACTGTGCCAAAATATCATGCTGCTATTATTAGTAAATTTCAATATATTCCATTTAGCAGGATTCTAAAGAAAATATATGAAGACACTATATTCCAAGATATATGTTCATATGGCTCTGGAACAATAAAAAAAACTATTCATTTAGAGTATGATCTTTTTTAAAAAAATATCCAAGTCAGCCTGACATATTTAAATTACTTATCTTTTATACAACCAATATGATAAACTCACCTTGATAGTTGCTAAGTTTGAGTGTGTTGTGTGGATGTAATGAAAATCTGATAGCTATTATTCACTTGTAGATGAACATCCAGAGAGCCTTACAGGGGCTTTAGATGAAACACAATGACAATTTAGGATTGTACAGAAATTTTGTAAAATTTTGCTTGATTAATTTCCTTCAACATCAGTTGTTTTATCCAAGTAAGAACATCAAGATAAAACAGATCAGAATTAAAAATAATATTGAAAAACCCAAACTATTCAATCAATAACAAAACAGTTTATAACAATAGATTCTTAATTACTACTTGTTTGTATAATTGTATCAGTTAATTTTAAAAAATCCATGAAATTAAAACAATTAAATCAGTGGTGGGATTCAAATATGTGAACAATTGGTTCTCTGTGTGGATGCCGCTTCCGGAAGTCCATTCTGGGCCTGGGCAACAAAAAATTAGCTACTGGTTCTGCCAAAGTGGTGCGAACTGACTGAATCCCATCACTGAATTAAATCATATAGATCTCAATGGACATTCAGAATTTAGGTGTATGGAAGTATGGAAGACTCTTTCTCTAGGAGACATACAGTACATCAACTTTGTATATTCAAGAGCCTTTAATTTATGCTATTATATTATATCTGGAAACAAATATGCAACAAGGTAGACATTAATTTATAACTGATTAGGTCATATTTAGTCATGCTATAAGAATAAATAGAATCATTTGTTGTTTTTAATGGTACTTGTCTACCTATGACTAAGCCTGAATTGAAGTCAATGTTCTTAAATAATTAAAAAAAACCTCCTAGGTGTTTGTTTAAAAGAAAGCAAAATGAGAATTGCAACAACCAGTTAATGACATTTGGAATGAATGAGAGCCAGCCTGCTCACTATCACTGAAGTGTAAAATAGCCATATATTTGGAAAGTGAACTACAAATCTATTATAAACCCTATCAAGTATTTTGCTTTAAATCCAAACTTGATAATTTTCATCCTCAGCAAATTTCTTAAAATGTAATCTTATAAATACTATGCATAATGTTTGCTTCATACTGATTATTGTTAGATGAAATAAAAATGGTGATTCTTCAAAAATCCCTTGGTTTAATTTGCATTTAAATTTATTGCAAATGCATTTTAATTAACATTGTGTTCTACATCACTACTGACAAAGTAGTTTTGGCTTTGGTTTTATGAATGCTATACAGCTACACAGTGGTGGGATTAAAATATGTGAACAACCGGTTCTCTGTGTGGATGCCGTTTCTGGAAGTCCATTCTGGGCCTGGGCAACTAATAATTAGCTACAGGTTCTGCCGAAGTGGTGCGAACCAGCTGAATCCCACCATTGCATCTACACTTATATTTCAACTAAAACATATTTGAAGTGCAGACATTGTTTATTAGAAATATAATACAAGCAAAATCAAATGGGTGAAATTGGTTTCTGAGATTAAGCAAGAATAATAAAGCAACAGTCAACTAGGGGAACAGTGAATAATGAATGTGACAGCAAAATAAAAGAAAAACTTAACAGTTTTAGAAATTTGAACATTTATACTGCAGTACAAATATTACTTTTGCTTGTGTTCAATTTAACCACACCACCAATGTGATACTATACTGGTACTCTGTTATACTCCCTTAAAAAGATAAATCATAGGATTTATTCTGACAAAACTATGTGAAATGTGTTACATTGAGGAACACTATTTGCTATCAATGAGCCTTCTGTCTGAAATGGTATTTTAATCATCTTCTTCTTCTTCTTCTTCTTCTTCTTCTTCTTCTTCTTCTTCTTCTTCTTCTTCTTCTTCTTCTTCTTCTTCTTCTTCTTCTTCTTCTTCTTCTTCTTCTTCTTCTTCTTCTTCTTCTTCTTCTTCTTCTTCTTCTTCTTC
>NW_015387138.1:42129-57577 GCF_001527695.2 Protobothrops mucrosquamatus
CTTCTTCTTCTTCTTCTTCTTCTTCTTCTTCTTCTTCTTCTTCTTCTTCTTCTTCTTCTTCTTCCCATATACAATTCAATTGCTACACTATAAAGGGATATCTTATTGCAACTGTGGTTTTATATCGAAGTGCAAGAAGTTGTAAAATTGATCCTGAGTCTTGTTTTCATTTATCTGACTTGAATGTTTTGCTTATTACTGAAAAGTTTTTAAAGGATTTAATTTTTTTTTAGAAATCACAAAACTTTTTAATAGTAGAAACTAAGGACATTTAAAAGATATTTTATGTGCAGCATTAGTAGCCAAGTAATTCATGCAAGAAAATCAGAACTGATGCTAGGATGAAAGGGTGGGTGCTGTTGACTTCTAATGAGCCTTATAATTTAAAGCGATTAGTTTGTACTGACTGTAGATAATGCACAGTGTAAACAGTCACATTTAACAAAAAAGCATTAAAAAGATAATATTCTCTAATCCTGACAGATGAATCCTAGAATACCCTATTTATAACTTTTGGAAAACATATTATTAAGGGCATGCCTGCATGGCAGTTATTTGCGAGAGTCAATCTACAAAGAAAACACTTCATTGTTGCAAAATTGTAGCCACCCAAGGTGGGATAAATCCTGGCCTTGATTAAAATCTAACTAGTTCTAATCCCTCCGTCTCTATTTCCAAAACAACTCTGAAGATCTGGTGCTATACTTGTACTTTTGAAGCTATAAGATTACCAAAATATCTTTTCCAACTTTTCAAAAGCTTTTGGCTACTTAAAACACAACTGGAATTTATACAGAGAAGCATGCTGTGTATCTGGCATACCACATAGCCATTTCAGGAAGTGCTGGAGAAAGGAAGAAGAGGGAAGAAAAATATACAATCACCATCATAATTATGAAGACAATGGCAACAAATCTTAACCAGATGATTTACCCTCTGCTAAATATATATGAATAGATACGTACCTCACAAATATCCTGGTTTTTTTTATTTGCATGAAGGAAAAGAAATGTACCCTCCTTCAGGTCAAGTTCAGTTCCTGGTGATCTAATGACATAGCCAAATGTTTATTAAGATAGCAATAGATAGATAGATAGATAGATAGATAGATAGATAGATAGATAGATAGATAGATAGATAGATAGATAGATAGATAGATAGATAGATAGATAGATAGGCAGGCAGGCAGGCAGGCAGGCAGGCAGGCAGGCAGGCAGACAGAGACAGAAAGCCTCTCTCCTGCTTCTAAGAAAGCTACTGAAGGTACCAGAAAAAAAAATCTAGTACTAGATATGCTATAGGAAACAGTGATAAATTCTATTTGTACTGTTTAGTGATTGTGATTGATTGTCCACTAAGACTCCAAGATTCTTCTCACAGTTACTGCTTTAAGCCTGGTTTTGCCCAATCTATATGTGTACTTTTGGTTTTTCTTGCCTAAGTATAAGACTTTGCTTTTTTCTACATTGAATTTCATTTTGTTAGATAGGGCCCAGTGTATAAGTCTGTCAAGATCCATCTGGATTTAGAGTCTGTAATCTGTGCTCTTCAGGCAGAAACTAGGTGTCCAGTTCAGCCTTTTTGCTCTACTACAGCCCCCTCTACTACAAAGATCCTGCAAGAGAAGGGCAGTATGGACAACCATAGGATCTGCCAGGGTGAGAGCTGTGAACCATAAACACAAAGCTTTCATTGTGTCCCGATAACGGATATATTGCCCTTGCTGACCTTAATAGGGACACTAAGGAGACAGGTCAAGGTAGTTGTGATGATAGCTCAAATAAGCAGGGGGTCATGGTCTGAGACGAAGAACTTGTTTTGGATAGGGGAAAGTGTGAATCAGGTATTACACATCAGTCATGCAAGAAGAGCAAGGCATCCAAAAAGAGAAGCCACTTTCTGGTTGCTGATTCAATTTTTAGTCAAGAATGCCAGCAAGGACTGTGATGTGGATTCTATTGTACATCTTGGCACTAACAATCTGTCCCCAAAAGATGTACTCTCTGTGCAGAAAGATTACCAGAGCTTGGGGTATTAACTTAGCAGAATAGGCTGTAGGTTTACTTTTTCAGAGGTTTTACCAGTGTATAAGGAACAAAATGGAAAAGGCCAGCATATAGCATAATTCAATATGTGGCTAAAGGAGTGGTGTAAAGGGAAAGGCTTTGGTTATATTAGTCACGATATCTGCAGCTGGTCCAATGAAAAACTGTACAAAAGAGATGGTTTGCATCCATCAAAGAAAGGGACTGAGTTACTTGGCATTAAATTTACAGATTTTCTGGAGAAATATTTAAACTGAACAATGAGGACAGTGTGTTAATTGATATAGAACAGGGGTGTCAAACTGCTGGCCCGTGGGCCGGATGCGTCACATGGAAGCTGCGCCCACCCCATTGCCGGCAATGGCAAAACCAGCCTGATACGTTGCACGACGTCATGTGACGTGAGTTTGACATGCCTGATTATAGAACATTCCTGTCCCCAGCAACCTAAACTAATAGGGCTGTCAGTGCATGTAACATAGAGGTGTATGTGGACAAGAATATCAACCTAGCTGTCAAGCAAAATCAAGCTTTTAATAGTGAGTATGACACCAAGTGCACTAATCAAACAGGTGGTAAGGAAATAGGGGAACTCAGGCACTACACAGGTTATGTAGAAAGTAAACACAGTCATAAAGGACTCAAATGTCTATACACCAATGCACAGAGTGTGAGCAATAAACAGGGTGGATTAGAAATTCAGGTAAATGAGGGCAGATTTGTTATTGTTGCCATTACAGAAACTTGGTGGGATGAAACCCACAAATGGAACACACAGCTAGAGGGATTTAAATTATTTAAAAGAAACAGACAAGAGGAAGTGGAGTTACTCTCTATATAAGAAAAAACTATATCTCTACAGAAATAGAGCACAACAATGATGAAAACTGTCTTGAATGCATTTGGGTCAATATAAAAGGGGGGGGAATGACATTGCCATAGGTATATACTATAGGCCAACCAAACAGAGGAAATAAATGAACTTTGTGCTAGTCAGTTAATTGAGATATGTAAGAAGCACATCAGAATGGTAATGGGGGACTTTAATTACATTGACATCAACTGGAAGACAAACTCTGCACCAAGTGGAAGATCAAACAGATTCCTTTTTTTAATTTATTTATTTATTTATTATTAGTTTTCTATTGTTACATTTCATTAATGCTTGATAAACATCATGTTATCTGGATTACTTTTTGTTTTGCTTAATAATACAAATTATATTCCTAGTCTTTACACCGTTTTTCTAGCCATTAATAAAATAAATCTCATATTTGAAAATATTCTGTATCTTCTTTCTCTTTAATCCTCAGCGTGAGTCTGTCCATTTCAGCACAGTCCTATATCTTCTTAATTATTTCTTCATCTGATGGTGTTTCTTCCTTCTTCCAGTGCTGAGCAAATACAATCCTTGCCGATGTTAATACATGCAATGTTAGATATACATTTTGTTTATCAATTTTTTGGGTACTATACCTAATAAGAAAACTTCAGGTTTAAAATCTATAAGTTTCTCTAACATATTTTCTAACCAAGTGTGTATTTTAACCCAAATTTTTCTTGCTTTATCTCAAGTCTACCACAGATGATAATATGTGCCCAGTTTTTGGTTACATTTCCAATATTTACTAGACATGTTTATGAACATTTTTGCTAATCTAACCAATGGTAAGTGCCATCTATAAAACATTTTATATAAGTTTCTTTATAAGAAGTTGCCATTGTTAATTTATAATTTCTTTCCCACAGATTTTGCCATTTCTATAATTCTATATTATGTCCAAAGTTTTTTGCCCATTGTATCATTGTTTCTTTTACTTGTTCATCTTCCATTTAAAAATTTAATAACAAATTATATAATTTCTTAATCAATTTTTCATCAGAGGTCAGCAGTATCTGATCAAACATTGTCTGGTCTTTATAAAAACCATACATTTTAAGATCTCTATCGTATCTAGATTGTAATTGCATTTGAAGCCACAATAATACTTCAATACCCTGGTGTTCAAGTTCTTGTTTGGATTTTAAATTCACTTCAGTATCCAAAATGTCCTTATATGTCCAGATTTTCTCAAATTTCAATAGATTAGGGTGAACGAAAGCTTCCATCGTTGAGAGCCATCTTGAGATTTTCCAGTATATTTTTATTTTTATCTTTACCCAGACAAGAAGTAGTGAGTTTCTAACATAGTGATTTTGAAAGTATCTATGAACTTTATTCTTCTCATACCATAAGAATGCATGCCATCCAAGTTGCAAATCATGTCCTTCTAACAGTCTTTTATCTCTGAGGCTTATCGATTCTTTTAGCCATGTTAAGACACATGCTTTATAATATAAAATCCAGTCTGGTAATCCAAATCCTCCATTTTCTTTAGATTCTTGTAACATTTTCAATTTAATTCTAGCTTTTCTTCCATTCAATTTCAAAAATCAATGTATTTCAATCATCAAAAAATTTCTTCTCTCTTTTTTAGGTATTGTTTGGAACAAGAAAAGCAGTTTTGTTAAGATATTCATTTTCACTGTAGCTATTCTTCCTAACACTGATAATTGTAAATGTTTTCATTTTTCCAAATCTAGTTTTATTTGATTAAGTAATTTTGTGTAGTTATCTTATTTTATTGTTTCACATGTTGCTGTTAAATATATTCAAAAATATTTAACTTTTCTAACTATTTGGAAGTCCATTTTTTTCTGACAATTGTCTTTTTTGATTAAATGTGAGGTTTTTAACTATAACTTTAGTTTTTTCTCTATTTATCTTCAATCTTGCTACTTCTCCAAATTCCTCTATCTTTTTCAATAATTTCAAGGTTATCTCCAGCAGTTCTTCTACGATAAATACCAAGTCATCTGCAAACGCTTGTAATTTATAGCTTTCATCTTTTATCTTGATTCCTTTGATTTCTGAGTTTTATCTGATGCTTCTATTCAAAACTTCCGAAGTCAATATAAATAACAACGGGGATAGAGGGCATCCTTGTCTTGTGTCTTTCTTTATATTAATATTCTCTGTATATTCTCCATTTACTATTGCTTTTGCTGTTTGTTTCTGGTATATTGTCTTAATTACATTAATAAACTTTTCTCCAAACTCCATACACTTTAATTGTTGTATTATAAATTGCCATCTTGCATTGTCAAAAGCTTTTTGAGCATCTAGAAAAATTAGTGTCATTTGTTTTCCTAGGTGCGTTTCATAATATATCAATGTATCCAAAATGATCTTTAGGTTATGTTGTATTTGTCTTTTTGGTAGAAATCCATTTTGATCTGGATGGATAAATTCCCTCAAAATTCTTTTCAGTCTCTCTGCTATTATTGAAAGAAAAAAATTGTAATCCACATTCAATAATGATATTGGTCTATAATTTTTTTATCTCTGTCAAGTCAGAGGCCTTTTTTGGCATGAAAGTGATGTTTGCTTCTATCCATGTATTTGGTATTTTAGCTTTTAATAGTACCTCATTACACATTTTCTTCATTGGAAAGCTTAATGTATCTTGCAAGCATTTATAGAACTCTGCAGGTAACCCATCGGGACCTGCAGTTTTATTATTATTATTGGTCTTTTTATAGCTTCCATCAGTTCCGCCATTGTTATTTTTTCATTTAACAAGTTTTTGAGGTTTTTGAAATATTTGGTAGGTTGGGTTTTTTCCATGTATTGTACTGTTTTTTTCCAAATAATTTTTTTTATCTCTGCATCATGTGGAAGATCAAACAGATTCCTGACAAACCTAACAGACAACTTTGTCTCCCAAAAAGTAGAGAAGGGAACTAGGGGATCAGTGATATTGGACTTAATACTCACTAACAGAGATGAAATGATAGAAGGTGTTGAAGCCACAGGAACCTTGGGGGGGAGTGATCATGCAATATTGGAATTCAACATTATGGAAGCACAAGCAATAGAACATAATCAAACTAGAGTCTTGGACTTTAAGAGAGCTAATTTCAATAAACTTAGAGAGAGCGTGGGAAGGATTCCATGGATGAGAATCCACAAGGGGAAAACAACTAAAAAAAACTTGGAAATTTTGAAAAGTGAGATTATAAAAGCCCAGTCTAGCACAATAGCAATGAAGAAAAAAAAATAACAGCTCTCAAAAGCAACCAGCATGGCTGCATAAAGAACACTCTGATAAATTGAAAAACAAAAATGACAAGTATAAAAAGTGGAAAGAGGGGCACATAACTAAGGCAGAATATCAGCAAACAGGCTGAGCCTGCAAAGATGAAGTGAGGCAAACTAAGCCTCAAGATGAACTAAGGCTTGCGACAAAAGTCAAAAATAACAAAAAAAAAAGCTTCTTTCAACATGTAAAAAACAAGACAAAAGTTAAGGAAATTATTGGTCCATTAGCAGGAGAAAGTGGCAAGAAGGTGACAAACAACAGGGAGAAAGCAGAACTACTTAACTTGTTTTTTTGCATCCATCTTTACACAAAGAGAAAAAAACAGTCCAATCTATCAAAAACAGTAGTGTAAAAAACAGATTAGAAACACAAGTTAAGATAGGCAATAAAATGGTAAGTGAGCACCTGTCCACCCTAGATGAGTTCAAATCACCAGGATCAGATGGATTACACCCCAGGATTTTGAAAGAACTGGCAGATGTGATCTCAGAACCACTGGACTATATCTTTTAAAGACCCTGGAGCACTGGGGAACTACCAGAGGACTGGAAAAGAGCTGATGTAGTTCCCTTATTCAAAAAAGGAAAAAAATGGATCCAGGAAACTACAGACCTATCAGCCTGACCTCAATACCTGGGAAGATTCTGGAAAACATAATCGAGCAATGAATCAGCAAACCCCTAGAGGAAAACAAAGTCATTACTAAAAGCCAACATGGGTTTGTAAAAAACAGATCATGCCAGACAAATCTTATTTCATTGTTTGACCAGTGACAAAATTAGTAGACCAGAGGAATGCTGTGGATATAATTTACTTGGACTTCAGTAAGGCATTTGATAAAGTAGATCACTACCTACTACTTGATAAGATAGTAAAATGTGGGTTAGGCAGCATCACCACCAGATGGATTCGTAGCTGGCTGACCAGCCGTACTCAGCATGTGATCTTCAATGGAACTGCATCTACATGGAGGGAAGTGAGTAGTGGGGTGCCCAAGGCTCTGTTCTGGGCCCAGAGCTCTTCAACATCTTCATCAATGATTTGGATGAGGGGATAGATGGAGAACTCATCAAATTTGCAGATGACACCAAGCTGGAAGAAATAGACAACACTCCAGAAGATAGGCTTAAGATACAGGATGATCTTGACAGACTTGAACATTGGGCACTATCTAATAAAATGAAATTCAATGGTGAAAAAAGTAAGGTTCTACATTTAGACAAGAAAAACCAAATGCACGTGTACAGTATAGGTGGTACCTTGCTCAATAGTAGTAACTGTGAGAGGGATCTCGGAATCCTAGTGGACAATCACTTAAATATGAGCCAGCAGTGTGCTGTAGCTGCCAAAAAAGCCAACACAGTGCTAGGCTGCATTAACAGAGGGATAGAATCAAGATCATGTGAAGTGTTAATACCACTTTATAATGCCTTGGTAAGGCTACACTTGGAATACTGCATCCACTTTTGGTCGCCACAATGTAAAAAAGATGTTGAGACTCTAGAAAGAATACAGAGAAGAGCACCAAAGATGATTAGGATACTGGAGGCTAAAACATATTAAGAACGGTTGCTAGAATTGTGTATGTCTAGTTTAATGAAGAGAAGGATTAGGGGTGACATGATAGCAGTGTTCCAATATCTCAGGGGTTGTCACAAAGAAGAGGGAATCAAGCTATTCTCCAAAGCACCTGAAGGCAGGACAAGAAGCAATGGATGGAAACAAATCAAAGAGAGAAGCAACCTAGAACTAAGAAGAAATTTCCTGACAGTTAGAACAATTAATCAGTGGAATAACCTGTCTCCAGAATTTGTGAATGCTTCAACACTGGAAATTTTTAAGAAGAAACTACACAACTATTTGTGTGAAATGGTATAGGATTTCCTGCCTGAGCAGTGGGTTGGACTAGAAGACCTCTAAGGACCCTTCCAACTCTTTATTATTATTATTATTATTATTATTATTATTATTATTATTATTATTATTATTATTATTATTATTATTATTATTATTATTATTATGGATCATCGCACAGTCAGCCAGAAGTTCAGACTGGATTTGGCATTTTATCTACCTACTGAGTCCTTACAAGGACCTGGGATAGGCAGATATGGATGTTTGATGGTTTTATAGATATCGTCGCAGGATGGAGGTGGTTCCTAGTAAGGCCGCCTTTTGCAATTGACTGATGGCCAATGGTATTCAAGTGGTGCTCCAGTTGTTTTGGTATTGCACCCAATTGTACCTATTACTATTGGCACTACCCTTGCTTGCTTTTGCCACAGTCTTTCTATTTCTATTTGTAGGCTTTGTATTTTGTTATCTTCTCCAGTTCTTTCTTGTTTATTCTTCTGTCTACAGGCACTGCCACGTCCACTATCCCGACTTTTTTGTCTTTCTTATCGACAGTTGTTAAGTCCGGGGTTGCAGGTGCTTGTCTGTTTGAATTCTGAAATCCCAGAGCAGTTTAATTTTATTATTTTCTATGACTTTCTCTATTTTATGATCCCACCAGTTTTTGCTTACAGGCAAATGATATTTCTTGCAGATCTTCCAATGCCCCATTGTTGCTACTTTGTCATGCTTACTATTATTATTATTATTATTATTATTATTATTATTATTATTATTATTATTATTATTATTATTATTATTATTATCCTATCATCTAGGGTGTTGGCAATTCCTACCAGCTTAGCATCATCTGCAAATTTGATAAGTTCCCCTTCTATTCCCTCATCTAAGTCATTTATGAAGATATTGAAGAGTACTGGGCCTAAGACAGAAGCTTGTGGTACCTCACTGGTTACTTCATTCTATGTAGACTTAGTGCCATTAAGGACTACCCATTGTGTATGGTTTGTCAGCCAGTTGCAAATCCATCTGATGGTGATGCTATCTATTCCACTTTTTTCTAGCTTTCTAAGAAGTAGGTTGTGGTCTTTGTTGAATGCCTTGCTGAGGTCTAAGTATATTATATCCAGGGCATTTCATTAGTCTACTAATTTAGTCACCTGGTCAAAGAATGAAATATGATTGGTTTGGCATGATCTGTTTTTAACAAACCCATGTTGGCTTCTAGTTATTACTTTATTTGTTTCTAGAGGTTTGTAGATCTGTTTTTTTTATTATCTTTTCCAGTATCTTCCCAAGGATTGATGTTAGGCTGATTGGTCTGTAGTTTCCTGGATCTGTTTTTTCCTCTTTTTTTGAAGATGGGAACTACATCAGCTCTTTTCCAATCCTCTGGTAGTTCCCCAATGCTCCAGGATTTTTGAAAGGTATGGTACAGTGGTTCTGAGATGACATCTGCCAGCTCCTTCAGAACTCTGGGATGTAATCTGTCAGGTCCTGGTGATTCATGTTCATCAAGATCAGAAAGATGTTCTTTTACCATTTTTTTGTTTAACTTTTATTTCTGGTCTGTCTTTTTCAGTTATGTTTTTGGTAGGTTGGGCTATAATTTCTTTTTGCGTGAAGACCAATGCAAAGAATGAGTTAAGCAGCTTTGCTTTCTCTCTGCTGCCTGTTATGTCTTCGCCGTCTTCTGTCTTTAGTGGACTGACTGTTTCTTTGATTTTTCCTTGTTATTTATATGTTGAAAGAATTTTTTTTATTATCTTTGATTTTTGTTGCCAGTCTTTGTTCCTTCTGAGCCTTTACTTTCTTGCAGATTCTGACTATCTGCTCATATTCTACCCTAGTTATGTGTCCCTCCTTCCATTTTTTTGTACTTGTCCTTTTTGTCTTTAAGTTTATCAGAGAGATCTTTGTGCAGCCATGCTGGTTTCTTCTTAGATTTCTTGTTTTTCTTTTTCAGTGGTATTGTGCTGCATTTGGCTTTTATGGTCATATTTTTCAGAGTTTCCAAAGCTTCTTAAGTTCTTTTCCCCTTTAGGATTTTTATCCAAGGAATCTTTCCCAATCTCTCTTGGAGTTTATTAAAATCAGCTCTTCTAAAATCTAAGACTTCAGTATCATTATGTTCTATTGCTTGTGTTTGCATTATATTGAATTCCAGTATGACATGGTCACTCTCACCCAAGGTTCCTGCAGTTTCAACTCCCTCTATCACTTCTTCTCTGTTCATGAGAATTAAGTCCAGTATGGCTGTTCCTCTAGTTCTGTCTTCTACCTTTTGGACAACAAATTTGTCAGCTAGGTTGGTCAGGAATCTACTGTATTCAATTTTGCACTTGATGCAGAGTTAGTCTTCCAGTTGATGTCAGGTAATTGATGTCACCCATTACTATTGTAGTGTGTTTCTTACATATATTTGTTAATTGGTTAGCAAAAAGTACATCTATTTTTTCTGCTTGGTTGGGTGGCCTGTAGTATACACCTATGGCAATTTCATTGTTTTTTTCTTTTATATTGACCCATATGCATTCTAGAAGGTTTTCATCTTTGGCCTTGTGCATTTCTGTAGCAATATAGTGGTCTTTTACATATAGTGCAACTCCACCTCCTCTGTTTTTTTTGACAGCTTGTATCCTTCTATCAGTATATTCCAGTCATGGGTTTCATCCCACCAAGTTTCAGTAATTCCAATTATATTGTACTTACCTTTGTGTATTAATAATTCTAGTTCACCCTGTTTGTTCCCCAAACTTTGAGCATTTGTATATAGGAATTTGAGTTTTTTTATATCTGACTCTGGGTATGCTTCCTATGTCTCCTATTTGGTGTTTGAGTTTGGCTTCCTTCCCATCCCTCCATTACTCCTTTTGGAAAATGTGTGATAATTTCACAGAATTACTGTTTGGTAGAAGTAGCATGAATGACATATAACATAATATTGCACTTCCATCTCCTGATTCCTTCTTCTTCTTCTTTGTTTATGGGAAATTGTTCTTAGAACTTCAGAAAAATCTGTTTTTCCCTCCTTCAGAATGCCTTAATGTGACAACCTGACAGAACACTTCTCAAAGAACAGCCTTATTTAAGAGATAGGTAAAATCTAATTATTACTGTTATTGTTCTGAAGAAAAGGGAAATTACCCAGATTGCAAAGGTTAATGTGATGTAGTATGATTTGTAATGAATCTTAAGAGCCCTGATGGCACAATGGTTAGAATGCAGTACTGCTGGCTACTTCTGCTGACTGCCGGCTGCCAGCAGTTTGGCAGTTTGAGTCTCACTGGCTCAAGGTTGACTCATCCTTCCATCCTTCCAAGGTGAGTAAAATGAGGACTCAGATTATTGGGGGCAATATGCTGACTCTGTAAACCACTTAGAGAGGGCTGTAAAGCACTGTGAAATGGTATATAAGTCTAAGTCCTATTGCTATTGCTACAGGAATAAATATACAGAGGCTGCAGTGAGCTGTGCTAGAAGCCTCATTTCAGAAAAATAAGCTATATTTTATAGTGGTATGTACTCTAAAATATTATTCATTTTATTATTACCCTCAATCCTGAGAAATATAAGAATTTTGATTTAGATAAACCCCATATTCAGCACTGAAGATCACTGAGGAGGGATATAACCTCTAGAAGTTATTAAACATATATTTAATTAATGGCTGATATTTACCAACTCATCTCAGAGGAATATACGGCTTAGCATAAATGTTAAAGAAGTGCAATCATTCATTATTAGTTGAACTGCCTTTGTGAACATGTTAAATGCTATGCAATATTTAATTAACCTAAGATATGCAAGCAGAAAAGCTTACAAATAAATCACTCAATCAATCCATTTTGGGGAATTTGAAATGTACTACTTTTTTACCTCAGGATCAAGCAAGCATTTTAGTAGCATTATTTTCAACATGTCTATTATCAGATCCTGAATTAATTATTAATTACATTTATAAATGACATTGAAATTTAACTCAGAGCTCATTGAGCAGACCAGCTTAATAACTGATTGTGGATCTTTTAAATAAGTTTCTATTAGGTTTATGTCCATTTTAAGTCATCCTGCTATAAGCTGCAAGTGAAGGTTGGATAAATTATTTCTGATTTTAAAAAAAGGAATGGATATGCTTAAGCTCCTGAGTTACATGAGGTTTCCTTTTTGAGTCCTTGGTTTCTCCTCTAGCATTGATTACTGAAACTGTAATCAAATTTCATGTTACTTTGAATGGGAAATGAATGAAAACAGCACTCCCAGACCTAACATAGGAATAGCATCAATAATAATAACAATAATAATAATAATAATAATAATAATAATAATAATAATAATAATAATAATAATAATAATAATAATAATAATAATAATAATAATAATAATAATAATAAAATCCCACAAATAAATTTTTCTCTGAAACATACTCATTTTAGACCTCCTAGCAAAACATGGGATATCACCCAAATCAGGTTAGGTGCTAAAGGACTGGAAGGAAGTTAATGTGACAGTTCTAGAAAATTACAGACCAGTCAGTTTAATCAGACACATCTGTAAGCAAGAGTCAAAACCTGGAAGACATTGGGCAGGGAGTAGTGAACATAACTCTGTCACTTTTGTGTGTATTTCTGTGTTGATGTCAAAAATATATACAAAAGGACAGGGTTTGGGTTGTAATCTGTCCCTACCATCTTGCACATTTTAGCTTACCCATATAACATGAATATCTCTGAATGTAACATTTATTCCAGGCAAGCTGGTAGAAAAGAAAAAATAGTAAAGTGCATCAAAGAACAAGCTTCTCAGATGAAAAAAATCTGTGATAATTCTGTAAAATAACACTGTCCCTCTAATCTAGAAATGTTTGAAAGCATCAAAAAGTATTTGGATAGAAATGATTCTATTAACATTATGATAGGATTTCAAAAAGACTTTGAATAAACATTGTGGCTATGGATGGACATGTCCCTTTTGGACTGTTAACAAATAGTGATATGCAACATTTGGATCCTAACAGTTATTGGTTTCAAAAATTCAGCAATTACTTCTAGGTTGGGTGTAGTGTGCCTCCAAATTCTAGTTGCAGAGAAACAATGATGGAATATCTCCTGCTTGTTAGTATTGCAAAGACAACTAGTTGACCACTGTATATGAACAGAATTTTGAACAAAGAATGTGCTCAGGAAAATAGAAATTCTAGCATATTTTATTGTTCTCTTCCAAATTCTACATACATGTCAAGACATCACTGTCTAGAAGGAGCATGGTGAAACAAATTGGCTCCAAATTGTTAAAGGAGTAAGTCCAGGACCATTTCCTTTATCTTATATATTCAACCAATATGGTGAATATATATTGATGGAAGCTAGATTATAAAAATATGAAAGTGGTTTCAGAATCTATGATATGCTGATTTTAGCTCTAATAGCTAAAATGCAAATGATCTGTAAGTTCTAATGATGAAAGTTAAGGAGCAAGTGAAAAAATGATTCTAAGATTAAATAAAAATATAAAGAAGACCAAAGTAATGTTTATTTATTTATTTATTTATTTATTTATTTATTTATTTATTTATTTATTTATTTATTTAAATTTATATCCCGCCCTTCTCCTTGCGGACTCAGGGCGGCTAACAATCAGATAAAAATACAAAAATAACATTACAGGTTAAAATTAATTAAAAGAGAAATATTTGAATTTGATCCAATTAAGATAAATTTAAAACCCCCTCTAACAATTCCCCTAGGCCAGTCCCGCAAGCTGGAACAACCATGCCTTAAGGGCGCGGTGGAAGGAAGGGGCAGTTCATTCCAGAGGGTGGGAGCTCCCACAGAGAAGGCCCTCCCCCTTGGGGTTGCCAGCCGGCACTGTCTGGCTGACGGCACCCTGAGGAGACCCACTCTGTGGGAGCGTACAGGTCGATGGGGGGTAATCTGCGGCAGGAGGCGGTCTCGAAGGTATCCAGGTCCGATGCCATGGAGCGCTTTAAAGATGATGGTCAACACCTTGAAGCGCACCCGGAAGGCCACCGGCAGCCAATGCAGCTCGCGCAAAANGGATTCAGGGAAGGCTTCTTGAGGAGGGGCCTCACCACCGCCTCCTTTAGGACCGCGGGGAAGGCACCCTCCCATAGAGAAGCGTTTATAATTCCCTGAAGCCAGGCTCGTGTACCCTCCCGAGCCGCCAGTACCAGCCAGGAGGGGCACGGATCCAATAAACATGTGGTTGCATTCAGTCTCCCCAGGATCCTGTCCATGTCCTCGAGAGCCACAGAGTCAAACTCCTCCCATATAACAGTCTCAAGACCTGCTCCCGCCACCTCCCCCGGGGCCACCCAGTCGGAGTCCAGACCCTCTCGGATCTGAGCGACTTTGTCATGCAGATATTGTGCAAACTCCTCAGCCTTCCCCGCCAGGGGGTCCCCCCCCCTCAATTGAAGTAGGGAACGGGTCACCCTGAAGAGGGAGGCCGGGCGGTTATCTGATGACGCAATGAGGGTGGAGTAGTAATTAGACCTCGCCACCCTCATTGCCACAAGGTAGGATCTAATGTGTCTCCTTACCTGTGTCTATATTGGGATCCTTACCTATGTCTATATTGGGATCTTTTCAGTACAAGTTGAAAATCACTTTTATTGTCAGGATGATTCTGGTAAAAGGGCTCCAAGAGCTTCCAGTTGGATATTATGCAGATTTTCTTTTTTTATTTTCCCTTCCTTGATAGATTCTTGGAAAGAAAAATGATGAAAGGAGTGACACAAATGTAAGACACTATCATATGGATCTCTTATAAAATCCTGTGAATAAAGCAGATTGGCTGTGAAATAAAATCATCACCAGGATACACCAAACATCTTGTAGTGTTACTTGTACATGTTTCAAGATCTTTGCAGTGCTGTTGCATCTACCGAGTACTCTTCTGCAAATGATTACATTTGCTTTAGATTTTGCAATTTAAACAATTCTCTCTCACCTTCCTCTTTTTTAACCTGTTTGCTATTCTGTAATACCACCATGTAGAAATAAATTAATAAATGGCCAACTAAAAACAGCGATAGCATCATCTCAGATAACTTTCTCCCAAGTTCAGTAAACCAGCACCTTGGTAAATAATCATCTTTTTAGGCTTCAGAGAGACTTTTTTCCCTAGCTTTAGAGAAAATGTTTTGCATGATTCATTGTTGATTGAATGAACAGTAGATTTTTTTTTTGTTTTAATTTTATAGTCTATAATAGCTTCACATTCTCCACCAAATGGGTTGTATGTTTTAAGGAGGCAGGGGGATGGAGAACATTACATATCTAAAAATCTTCTAGCTCCATTTACACATCCTGTACTCTTGCCTTCATTATCAAACTTAAATTTTGCACACCAGAATTCGATTCAGCCTTTCATTTTCCCATTTTT
>NW_015387138.1:59482-73521 GCF_001527695.2 Protobothrops mucrosquamatus
CCAAGCCGCCGCCGCGTCGGGCCGCCGCGTCGGGCCGCAGATCTTCCTGGCCGCTAGGCCACCAGGCCGGGCTTCGCTAGGCCTCGCTAGGCCTCTCCGCGCCTGGGCCGCCCTCCGCAGCTCCGCAGCTCCGCCCGCAGCCCCGCCCAGCCCAAGCTAGGCGGTCCTGCGGTCCATCGCCCGTCCTCTTCGCTCGCCGACCCTCTCCTCTTACCAAATCCTGGCCGGCGAGCACCCCCGGACCTTCAAAAGCTCCCCATCTCTGCCGAGGACCCCGCCATCACTACGGAGCTGGAGACAGTAGGTCCGCCATCACACGCATCTGTTAGCAGGAACAGCAACTTTTCCTAGAACTCATAATGAAGATATTCAAGGTATCATTTGCCTTAGCTATTAACTGTAAAGAAATCAGCAAACAAGACATACACTATGCCACAGAGTAGCACTTGGTAGAGTAACAATTAAACTTTGGAAAAGATCTTCAGTTGCCATGATATATCTACACTTACAAAGATCAGAATTATGAGGGAATAATTTCTATTGTGATGTTTCGTGAAAGAGAAAGTTGTATTTTGAACAAACAAGACAGTGATAGCATTTTTAAATGCTGCTATTGGAGAAAATTCCTGAGAATACCACTGATAGTCAAGAAAACAAATTGATCATAGAACAAATAAATCCTCAAGAGTTCTTACTTGAGGCACAAGTGATGCTCAACTTATCATACTTTGGACATATCATACAAAGACCTAACTCTCCTGAGAAGTCTAAGAAGTCTAAAATGGAAAGGAAGAGAAACATAGAAAACTGATGGAAGAAAAAGACCTAGTGATCCACTGAGTCTCCCCTTTGAGTTTATTTTATTTTATTTTATTTTTTGTTGGATGATGGACATGATTGTATTCCAAGAATATTTAAACTCAGTTACTGATGATCGATCTACTCTCTCCACTGGAAGTTGGTTCCAAGCTTCCACTACTCTTTCTATGAAGTAATACTTTCTAACATTACTGTTGAATTCCCATCTGTCAGTTTATGCCCCCATGTTCTTGATTTTTGATTAATATACTGCCATATATTATTGACACCCTTAATATATTTAAAGATTTCAAACATGTCCCCCTTTCTCTTCTGTCCTCCAGGCTGTATATATTCATTCCCTCAAATATTTAATGAAATGTTTTGTCCATCGTACCTTGCACCATTTTTGTTGCCTGTCTCTGGACTCGCTTAATCTTATCAATATATTTTTTTAAATGAGATCTCCAAAATTAGACAGTATTCAAAATGGGGTCTGACTAAAGCCTATAAAGTGGGACTAGGATCTCCTTTTCCTGCTGGTCATTGCTCTAGCAATGCATCCCATAATTTTGTTTACTTATTTTGCAGTCATCTGCTATGAGCACACCTAAATCCATTTCTTCTCTTGTTCTATT
This sequence comes from Protobothrops mucrosquamatus, assembly GCF_001527695.2. NCBI lineage: Eukaryota > Metazoa > Chordata > Lepidosauria > Squamata > Viperidae > Protobothrops > Protobothrops mucrosquamatus. The sequence continues at coordinate 60,919 of NW_015387138.1, forward strand.
TAACACTGTACCCACATAACGGTTCTGCTCTTATCCCCTAAATGCATGATTTTACATTTAGAAATGTTGAAGTGCAGTTTCCACACTTTTGACCAATTTTCCAGCAATTCCAAATTGTTTTCCACATTATGAATACACCCAGGAACATTAATTACATACCTTTACATCATCAGCGAAAATACAGATTTACCTAGCGATCCTTCTGTTATACCACTCACACACACATTGAACAGAATAGGACCTAGGACTGAGTCTTGTGATACACCATTTGTAACAGTATCCCATTAACACTCAAACATTAGGATCCATCCTGAGCCAGCTTCCTATCCACTGAACTACCCAGTAGTTAAGCCCTAGAATGTACAATCCAGATAGGCTATGTCCAGTGTAACAACTTTGTCCAAAACATTTTGGTCAATATAAAATCAAGGATCAATATAAAAGGAAAAAATAATGACATTGCCATAGGTGTATACTATGGCATAGAGCCATGGTGGCACAATGGTTAGAATGCAGTAGTGCAGGCTAACTCACTGCTCACTCCAGGAATGGCTCAAGGTTGACTCAGCCTTCCATCCTTCCAAGGTCAGTAAAATGAGGAACCAGATTGTTGGAGGCAATATACTGACTCTAAAACTGCTTAGAGAGGGCTGTAAAACACTGTGAAGCAGTGTATAAGTCTAAGTTCTATTGCTATCACTACTACAGGCCACTCAACCAAGCAGAAGAAATAGATGAACTGTTTGCTAATCAGTTTACAAATGTATGTAGGAAACACACCACAATAGTAATAGTAGACTTTAATTACCCTGAGATCAACTGGGAGACAAACTCTGCATCAAATGGGAGATTGAACAGCTTCCTGACCCCCTAGCTGACAACATTGTCATCCAAAAAGTAGAGGAGGGAACTAGAAAGACAGCTACAAAGGACTTGATTCTTACAAACGAAGAAGAAGTGAAGAGGGGGTTGAAGTTGCAGGAACTTTGGGGAAAAGTGACTACATCATATTGGAATTCAATATAATGCAAACACAAACAATAGAACAATCAAACTAGTGTCTCAGCTTTTAAGAGAGCTGATTTTAACAAACTTAGAGAGAGTTTGGGAAAGACTTCATGGGTGAAAATATTTTCTTTTTTAAAAAGTATTTTATTAATTTTATGTTATTAAAATTTCATTAGTGCTTAATGAATAATGTGTTGTCTGGGTTAATTTTTTGCTTAGTAGTAGAAGTTAAGTTCTTACTCTCTATCTCATTTTTCTAGCCATTGATAAAATAAGTTCCATGTTTGAAAATATTCTGTGTCTTCTTTTTCTTTGATTCTCAATGTAAGTCTATCCATTTCAGCACAGTCCAGTATTTTCTTGATTATCTTTTCATCCAATGATGTTTTTTCATTTTTTCAGTGCTGTGCAAATACAATCCTCGCTGCGGTTAATACATGTAATGTTAAATATACACTTTGTTTATCAATTTTTTTCTGGAAGTATACCTAATAAAAAAAGTTCAGGTTTAAAATCTGTGAGTTTCCATAACATCTTTTCTAACCAAGTATGTATTTTTGTCCAATTTTTTTTTGCTTTAATACATGTCCACCACAGGTGATAATATGTACCAGGATTTTGATTACATTTTCAGCATTTACTAGACATATTTTTATGTCTATTTGCTAATCTGACAAGTGGAAGATGCCATCTATAAAACATTTTATATAAGTTTTCTTTATACAAAGCTTTCTTTATACGAAGTTGCTACTGTCAATTTATAGTTTCTTTCCCAAAGATTTTGCCATTTCTCTAATTCTATATTCTATATTGTATCCATATTATATTGTTTGCAATGAGGTATTACTAGAGGCTAAATTACCAAACACGTGGACAGAAGCAAATACCAAAAGAGGACTTAGGTTTGACATAGATAAAAAAATATAGACCAATTTCACTACTACACATGGATTACAAAATCTTTGCTTCAATAATAGCAGAGAGACTGAAAAGATTTTTGATTGAATTTATTCATCCAGACCAAAATGGATTTTTACCAAAAAGACAAATAAAAAATAACTTAAGTTTATTTTAGATACATTGCAATACTATGAAATACACCCAGGAAAACAAATGGCACTAATTTTCTTAGATGTTCAAAAAGCTTTTGACAATGTAAGTTAGCAATTTATGATACAACAACTAAACTGGATGGACTTTGGAGAAAAGTTTATAAAGATCATTAAGGGAATATATGATAAACAGTAAAAGTAATCGTCAAAGGGACTGTACAGAGAACTTTAATATAAAGAAAGGCACAAGACAAGGATGTCCACTACCCCCACTGCTATTTATACTAACTTTGGAAGTTCTTAACAGAAATATCAGACAAGATCCAGAAATCAAAGGAATGGAGATAAAAGATGAAAGCTATAAACTACAAGCATTTACAGATGACCTGGTATTCATTTTAGAAGAACCGTTGGAGACAACTCTTAAATTATTGAAAAGGATAGAAGAATTTGGAGAAATAGCAGGATTGAAAATAAACAGAGAAAAAACCAAAGTTATAGTTAAAACCCTTAACAGATAAGCAAAAAAAAAAAACCCTCAGAAAAAATAGACTTAAGAAAGTTAAATATTTGGAAATATACTTAACAGCAAGATGTGCAACGATAAAAGAAGATATAAAATTACTAAATCAAACAAAATTAGAATTGGAAAAATGGAAAAACTTACAACTATCAGTGTTAGGAAGAATAGCTATTGTGAAAATGAATATTTTACCAAAATTCCTTTTTTTTATATCAAACAACACCTATAAAAATAGAGAAAAGGTTTTTTGATGATTTTAATACACTGATCTCAAAAATTATTTGTCAAGAAAGGAAAGCCAGAATTAAACTGAAAATGCTACAAGAAGCTAAAGAAAACGGAGAATTTAGACTACCAGATTGGGTCTTATACTACCAAGCATGTGCTCTAACATGGTTAAAAGAATGGATAACCCTTAGAAATAAAAGGTTGTTATATTTAGAAGGACATGATTTGCAACTTGGATGGCATGCATTTTTATGGTATAAAAGAATAAAACCCACAGATATTTCCAAAACCACTACTTAAGAAACACATTATTATTTGTATGGGAAAAGATAAAACCAAAAATCGATATGAAAATCCCAGGATGGCTATCAATGATAGAAGCGTTCATTCACCCAAACTTAGTTACATTTGAAAAAATTCTAACATATAAGGATATTCTGAATACAGATGGGAAATTAAAATCTAAACAGGAGTTAGAAGATCAGGGTATTGACTTATTATGGTGGCCTAGACTGCAAATGCAATTGAGGTATGATAAAGATGTTAAAATATACAGTTTTTTTTATAAAGACCAGACAATGTTTGATCAGGTATTGTTGAGTTCTGATGAAATACTGATTAAGAAATTGTATAACTTTTTATTGATTTTGAAAATGGAAGATGAACAAATGAAAGAAAAAAAACCATGGATGAAAATAATAAAGGGGAAAACAACTCAACAAGATTGGGAAATTCTGAAAAAATATTATTATAAAAGACCATCTGAACTCAATGCCACTGAAAAAGAAAAACAAGAAATCCAAGAAGAAACCATCAGGTTACATAAAGAACTCTGATAAACTGAAATACAAAAATGATAAGTACAAAAAAATGGAAAGAGAGACACATAACTAAGGCAGAATATCAACAAATAGCCAAAAATTGCAAAGATGAAGAGAGAAAAGCCAAGGCTAAGAATGAAGTAAAACTTGCAATAAATGTCAAAAATAATTTAAAAAGTTTCTTTCAACATATAAAAAATAAGAAAAAAATCAAGGAAACAATTGATCCATTAATGAGAGAAGATGGCAAGGAAGTAATGGGCAGTAGAGAGAAATCAGAGCTACTTATTTCATTCTTAATTCATTCTGTGAACAACTAGAAGCAAACAAAGTTATAACTGGTAGCCAGCATGGGTTTGTTAAAAACAGATTATGCCAAACTAATCTTATTTTATTCTTTGATAAAGTGACCAAAATGCTGTGGACAGAGTATATTTAGATTTCAGTAAGGCATTTGACAAAGTAGATCACAATCTACTGCTTCGTAAGCTAGAAAAAGGTGGAATAGACAACATCACCACCAGATGGATTCGTAGCTGGCTGACAAACCATACTCAACAAGTAGTCCTCAATGGTACTACATCACATGCAGAGAAATAAGCAGTGGGGTACCAGTACTCTTCAACATCTTCATCAATAACTTACATGAGGAATAGAAGGGGAATTCATCAAATTTGCAGATGACACTAAACTGGCAGGATTAGCCAACACCCCAGAAGACAAGCTCATGATTCAAAAAGATCTTGACAAACTGGAACAATGGGCCCTATCCAATAAAATGAGTTTTAATGTGGAGAAAAGCAAAGTTTTACACTTAGGCAGGAAAAATCAAAGATATAAGTACAGATTGGGTGAGACCTGGCTCAAAAACAGTAACTGTGAGAGGGATCTTGGAGTCCTAGTGGACGATCATTTAAACATGAGCCAGCAGTGTGCGGCAATAGCCAAAAAAGCTAATACAATCCTGGGTTGCATAAACAGAGGCATAGAAGTTCAGAGAAGAGCAACTAAGATGATCCAAAGCCTGGAGACTAAAACATATGAAGAACGGCTGCAGGACTTGGGTTTGGCTAGTCTAAAGAAAAGAAGAAATAGGGGTTCCTGTATTTGAGAGGCTGCCATAAAGAAGAGGGAGTCAAATTATTCTCCAAACCACCAGAGGGCAAGACAAGAAACAATGGTTGGAAATTGTTCAAAGAGAGAAGCAACCTGGAATTAAGGAGAAAGTTCCTAATCGGGAGGACAATTAACCAGTGGAACAGCTTGCCTTCAGATATTGTGGATGCTCCATCACCGGAGGTTTTTAAGAAGCGATTGGACAGTCACTTATCTGAGATAGTATTGGTTCTCCTGCTTGAGCAGGGGTCTGGACTAGAAGACCTCCAAGGTTCTATTCTATTCTATTCTATTCTATTCTATTCTATTCTATTCTATTCTATTCTATTCTATTCTATTCTATTCTATTCCCTCAAAAACAACTGTAAAAGACAAACTAGGAATACAAATTAAAATAATCAAGAAAATGATAAGAGACACTATCTGATCTTGATGAATATAAATCACTGGGACCTGATAGATCACATCCCAGAGTTCTGAAGGAGCTGGCAGATGTGATCTTGAAACCATTGTACCATATCTTTCAAAGATCCTGGAGCACCAGGGAATTGCCAGAGGACTGGAAAAGAGCTGATGTGGTTCCCATTTTTTTAAAAAACACACACACATACACACAAACCAGATGCAGGAAACTACAGACTAATCAACCTGACATCTATACCTGGGAAGATCCTGGAAAAAATAATCAAGCAACAGATCTGTAAACACCTAGAACCAAACAAAATTATAACTAAAAGCCAACATGAGTTTATCAAAAACAGATCATGCCAAACAAATTTTATTTCGTTCTTTGACAAAGTGACTAAATTAGTGGACCAACGAAATACAGTGGACATAGTATACTTGGATTTCAATAAGGCATTTGACAAAGTAGACCACAACCTATTTCTTGGTAAGCTAAAAAAAATGTGAGATAAACAGCATCTCCACCAGAGGAATTCATAACTGGCTGACAATTCACATTCAATGCGTGGTCCTCAATGGAACTACATCTACATGGAAATAAGCAAACAGTGGGGTACCCCAAGAGTCTGTTTTATATCCAACATCTTCATGAATGATTTAGATTAGGGAACAGAAGGAGTACTCATTAAATTTGCAAATGACACTAAACTGGCAGAAATTGCCAACACTCCAGAAGACTTGAACACTGGGCCCTCATATCTAACAAAATGAAATTCAATGTAGAGAAAAGTAAGGTTCTACATTTAGGAAAGAAAAATCAAATATACAGGTAAGGTTAGGTGAAACCTGGCTTAATAGCAGTAATTGTAAGTGGGATCTTGGAATCCTAGTGTACAGTCACTTAAATATGAGCCAGCAGAGTGTGGCAGCAATCAAAAAAAGCCAATGGAATCCTAGGTTGCATTAATAGAGGGATAGAATCAAGATCACATGAAGTCTTAGTATAGCATTATAAAGCCTCAGTAAGACCACACTTAGAATACTGCATTCAGTTTTGGTTACCCTATTATAAAAAAGATGTAGAGACTCTGGAAAGAGTGCAGAAAAGAGCAACAAAGCAGACTAGGGGGCTGGAGGCTAAAACATATGAGGAACAGTTGCAGGAATTGGGTTTATCCAATCTAGGGAAAAGAAGGAATAGGCCTGACATGATAGCAATGTTCCAATATTTGAGGGGCTGGCACAAAGAAGAGGGACTCAACCTATTTTTGAAAGCACTAGAACGCAAGACAAGACACAATGGATGGAAACTAATCAAGGAGAGAAGCAACTGAGAACTAAGGAGAAATTTCCTAATAATGAGAACAATTAACCACTGGAATGCCTTGTCTTCAGAAGGTGTGGGTCTTCCATCACTGGAGGTTTTTAAGAAGAGACTGGACAGCCACTTGTCTGGTATAAGGGTTCTTGTCAATCAGATTAATTAAAAATGATCTTCCCTCAGTAAAGCCACACTTCTTTTGGTCCATCAAGTTGTATGCTTTTAAATTTTCACTAATCCTTTTTTTCAGGAATTGTTTTCAGAAGAAAATAACCAGCATCAGACTGGACATATTCAGTTAGAGTGGTAAAGGGTGCACCTTTGAAAGATCTGAAGGACCAGGTTGGGAACAGTTTATTCCAGAAAAAATCTATGTTTTTGCTAAAGGTCTACACTGACTTGGCTGAAATCATATTTATCATTTTGTAAGTTAGATGTTAATCTAAAACATATAATTAAGCTTGTACCTTTAATTAAATCATGATTGCCATTAATTAATTTATTATCTACTAAATTTGTAAGAAAATCTGTTCAAATATATCTGTAAGGGTGCGATTACCAGCACAGCACAGTAATGTGTTTTGCCTTGTTTTCTTCATGTTCTTCATGAAGCTATGATTTTATTGTCTTTCTGACCCAAATCAACATGCAAGCAATGGAGAGACTTGGAGTAGCAAAGTTATTCCATGTTTTCCTGATCTTTTGAAATATATATATTTCATTATAGAATATTTGGACTGATTATGAGAAATGCTTGTGAAATCATTAGCCATTGCTTCAGGTTTTCTGGCTTTCTGAAGCTTCAGCCCAAAAGATAAATAACCTGCTCTAAGCTTTCTGTTTTGTGATGTAGAATGCAAGGTTGATAGAAATAGGAAGAAATATTTTTTTAAAAAAGGTACTGCTAGTGACAAGGTAAGAGGTACAGAGAAAGGTATTTTATCATGAGTCAGCGGGCAATTTGCAAATGGTTCTAGGTTATTGGCTATATTGGTTTGGTCTGCCGGGAAATAATTGAAGTGCATATTTCGTTCAATATTTCTCCTGTTCAAGTAATCAAACAAAACACAATTTAAACATTTCAAATGATAAATACAGTGAAAATCAGTTATTGTAATTGTTTTAAATTTCAAAACATTAGAATAACCATATAAATGTAGTTAACAAGGTATTAAATCATTGATTAACATACAAATAAAATGTAAGACAGTAAATTACAGCAATGATTAGATATTATTATATAATCAAATTAGCATTGAAGTAAATATTAAGAGTTATAATCATAATTACAACAATGTCTCCACCAAAACTAGAAGCAATATTTATATAAATTTTTAAAGCACTTCATTTATTCTTGCTATAGTTTCATAAATGTAGGTAGAGAAAATTATGAATGGTATAAATCTATCAGTTATGACATATTTCTTATTATCTGTATCTCATCTCAGACAGAGATAACACATTGACATACATGATTTGTCAATAGGCTGTAACATAATAATGATAGATATAGAATGCCATACTTCTAATACACTTTAACACCATTGCAAATAATAACAATTTATAAAATCAGCTGTGCAACCAAATATACTAATAGAGAAAAGAACAACATCTGCTTATCCCAGGTCCTTGGGAAGGATTCAATGGATGGATAAAAATGCCAAATCCAGTGTAAACATCTGACTGACTGTGTGACCAACTGTAATAATAACAAATTATTTCTATTTTTGCTTGATAAATAGGACATAAATCTTTAAAAAGATTGAGTTGACAGCATGACTTGCCTAATATTACAGCAATGAACAAGGATTAAAAAACAAATAAATAAAAAACCAAATCACAATGTATAATCCATGGCAATGTTAAACTAACAGCGACAATCATAGAAAAGTACACCAATAGTAGCAGAACATGGACTTTAGCACCTTGCGAAAGGCTAACAAGTCAGGATCATTTAAATTTCAAGAATGCTTTTCCATAGAGCAGGCACTGTCACAGACAAAACCGAATCCAGGGTCCAACAAGATAACATTGTTTATTGGAAGAGACCCAGTTCATGGCCTCTTTGCTGGATCTGGTGGGCTGAGCAAAGGCAATGGACAAAGGCAGTACTGCATCTAGCCTGGTCCTAGATCAGGCAGACCATCATAGGTACTAACCACCACTTTGAATTGCACATGAAGTAGAGCCTACTAGGACCCAGTTTAGCTCATGGAGTTGCATTGTTATAAGGGTGTAATAAGAAATGCCTTGTTGCCATATTTTGGACCAGATGAAGCTTCTAAATGCTCTTCAAAGGCAGCCCCCTATACAATGCATTACAGCAGGGGTGTCAAACTCGCAATGTCACATGATGTGTCGCTATGTATCGCAACTTTATTTCCATTCCTGGCAATGGGGTGGGCGCAGTTTCGCCATGATGCATCCGGCCCACGGGCTGGCAGTTTGACACCTCTGCATTACAGTGATCTGAACAGCAGGTGACTAAACCATGAGTTACCGTGGGTCCAGGTAAGGAAATATCCCTAAAACAATGTCCCAATGGGCCATGTCTAGCAGAAAACAAAAACATTAATTAGACACATGTTAAATAATTTTCTTAGATTTATACAATATCCAATTTACAAAGTTTTTGAATATGAAATGAACATTTGAGAGTATAATATTCACCCATATGCCATCTTCCAACAAGTAAAAAATGTGGTAAATTATTAGTTTCATATTGTTGAAAGACTAAATCATTATATACTTCATGTACAAAAAAATTGCCTATTGCCAGTGATGAATGGATGGCATCAACTGAATCACCTGATAAAGTCAATTTTCCAAATTTGTGCTTGTTTTAAAAAGTGATTTTGTTATGTAATAAATACGTATTTTATCTGTTTCACATTCTTGCAACAAATAAATTTCTGTGTGTGAATAACTGAAATGAAGTTTATATTACAGGAAAAGTACTCTAATACTAGGTTGCTTTACTTCTGTTATAAAGATACTTCTAGCAGTCAATTAAAACTTAAATTACAGAATAGCAAAAGATGAAATACTTAAATTATTAAAGGTCAATGAATACTGGCAGTATAAAAGGGAAAATTCCACCCCAAGAAAGTCTACGAAAAAAGTAAAAGTGCTCATAACCAGCTATGAAACATTACAGACAGTGCATATCATTCTTATTGAGCTAATTTAGGCCCAAATAAGACATGCTGTGGAAAATCTGTGAATAGGATTTTTCACAATTATCAGCTACCAAAGAGGAGATTTAGAATTAATGTCCAAAACAAAGAGAGGATATAAACTTTTCCTAATAGAATCATCCTCTCCAAAGAAAAATGCTAAGGGACTTATAAAATCCCTACAGTTTTTCCTCATCCTAGTAAAAAAAATATTGTAGGAGAAAAAAACAGAAACAATTTAGGCAGACAGAGGTAACCCCATAGTCCGTACACTATTTAATCTAGAGCCAGTGCCCACTGCTCTAGCATTTGTTATTACATTAAAATAACTGTAAAGATGGAAGGTTCTAATCACAGACCTCTGTGAAATCTAGGTTTGCTACATATGAACTATTTAAAGGTAAAGGTTTCCCCTATCCAATCCTGTTGAACTCTAGGGGGTGCTCATCTCCATTTCTTAGCCAAGGGAGCTAAGCCAAGGGAAGACATTCCATGGTCATGTGGCCACATTATTATATACCGAAGTGCATGGAATGCTGTTACCTTCCCAGCAAAGTGGTACCTATTTATCTATTCACAATTGCATGCTTTCAAACTAATAGGTTGGCAGGAGCTGAGGCAAGAACAGGAGCTCATCCCATCATGCAGTGCTCAGGTCTTGAACCTGGGATGTTAGCTATCCAGATGACAAGCTCAGTGTCTTTAACCACTGAGCCATTATACCGCTATGAGCTATAAAGTAATTTTTCCCCACACTGAAAATTAAGAATTATAGGATTATAATTTATAATTTATCATTATCATTATATAATTATAATTTTTATGGAGTTCCAGGGAAGATGAAGCAGATAGAGGAATCAAAGGAATGGCTTGCCACAAGGTAGTGTATTGGCTCCAACTCTTTTTAATATTTACACCAATGATCAGCCGGTCCCTGAAGGTATTAACTATATGTATGCTGATGACCGAACAATGGTTGTACAGGGAAAAACATTTGAGGAGGTTGAACAACATTTAACTGAAGCCCTAGTAGAGCTGGATTGATACTATTGAGATAACCAGTTAAGACCAAATCCAGCAAAAACTCAGGTATATGTCTTCCATCTTTGCAATAAGCAGGCTGCTAGGAAGCTGCATATTATATGGAAAGAGACATTATTGGAGCATTGCCACAGCCCTAAATATTTAGAGATCACTCTAGATAGGGTCCTAACATATAAGCAGCACTGTAACATTAAACTAAAGGTCAGTGGATGAAATAGCATCCTCAGAAAATTAATGAGCTCTAACTCAGGTGCCAAACCAAGGGTACTTAAGATAACAGCTCTAACTCTTTGCTACTCGGCAGGCAAATATGCCTGCCTAGTTAGGTATAAATCAGCACATGCTGGGAAAGTAAATGTTGTTCTGAAGGAAGCTAGCAGAATTATTACCAGATGCTTTAAACCTACCCCTCTAGATAAGATCTACCACCTAGCCAACATTGCCCTGCCTGCTATTCACAGAGAAGAAGCAGCATACAGAGAGAGAGACTCAAATCGTCAATATCTAGACATTCTCTCTGTGACCTACTACCATCTCAGCAGAGATTAAAATCCAGGAAATGCTTTCTTAGATCAACAGAAGCAGTGTGGACTTATGGAAAGCTACAAAGAACCAACACTGGATGGAACTAATGAAGAAGTTGGCACCTAGGTCTGACAAAACCTGCGAAGTATAGAAAACATTGAATAAACTGCAGATGGGTACCACAAGATCCATGGATACTCTGAACAAATGATACATGCAAACTATGTATGTATCAAATGTAAACTACTTGAATTACTAGAAGAAAAAATAAAGAGTTTAGATGTAACACTAACCACTCTGAAACTCAATGAGCAAAGCGAGAAATCCCAACTTAAACAAGAAGACTACACCAAAATAAAACACAATAGGGAGCAACTTCTAAAAAAAAATGATGACCCCTTTTATGAACATAAAGAAGAAAACTGATACACCCAAATCAAGCACAATAGGGAACAAACCGCTTCCTTTAAAAATGAGCCTACATATGTACCTAAAGAGCAAGAAGGATGGAAACATGTCACTCTTAGAATAAAACAACCAAGAGCAAAGCCCCTATTATCTACCCTAGCCCCCTCCAATGAAGCACTCTGGAACTGAAGTCTTTCATTTCACAACCTAGCACTATGGGTGTTAAGTCCTGAGAATAATGGCGCTTGAGACGATTCATCTTCAACAAGTCTTTATTGTTTGCTCCACTTTACGAACAACCAGAGCAGAGGCACGCAGGCCTCTATTTATACCCTCTGATCCCCGGGCAAGTTCAACCAATCATGAGGCGGGCTTTTCCCGCCTTGTGCATGCGCACAAGGCCGGCGCCGCTCAGTCTGGTCCCGGGCAGCTTCTGCAATTGCCCGGGACTCTTGCAACGTCCCGAGCCTGCATCTTGTAGGCTCAGGACACAACACCCCTTTCCCCTGGATGAAATAAGATTGCGCCCACATGGACGCCATCCTATAGATGGTAATGTAATTAATAATAAAATAAAGTTACACAATGTATAAGGTGTGGGACTGTTCATTTGAACCAGATCCAGTGACTCCCCCCCAACCTTGTTTTACTTAAATACAACCCGCCAGTACATTCAGTCAGCTCTCGCTATGTACCTGTTCACCTTACATAATCGGCTAGGTATTTGGGAGGACCTCTTGCCCTGAGTGACCTTCTCAGACCTGGAGAGTTTGTATTGTTATCTCTGTGGCCGCTTGCTCTAGGTGAAGTGCCCTGTGAATGACCAGTGACTTCAGCTTGGCTTTCCAGCCCGTCTCCTGTAATTGAGCAGTCCGGGCCCTGTTGGTCGTTAAACCTGGTTGACCAGCCCTCAATGGAGTTATCTAACCCCTGTGAGTTCATTCCCGTGTTCCCTGAAGGAATGTAGGATTCCTGG
>NW_015387138.1:75983-92752 GCF_001527695.2 Protobothrops mucrosquamatus
GCATACATCAGCAAGGGTCTGTGTTTGCAATTTATTCAGTCCAGTTACCTGAATTCCCAAGGCCTCAAACCAATCGAGTCCAATGAGACTCGTTCGTTCACCCCCTACAACCAACATGTCTAGGGGGCCTGCAAAATTCTTGTACTGTACACTAAGGGTGGCCTCCCCCTTAACGCACACTTTAGAATTTTGGAAATCCATAAGGATTACATTAGAGGGCCTTAGGGACACTTTCTGGCCACTGCTGCTGCAGATTTGTTTGAATGTATTGAGGGAAATTATGGATAGGGCATACCCTGTGTCAAGTTCCATTGATAATGGAATTCCCTGCAATTTCACTTTAAGTATTAGTTTCTTTTTAAGGGGTTTGTGTGTGCCTATTCTTAAAATGTTCCGGCGTGTTGCACAGAACCCCACCCTGTTTTGGCTGGGCACCCTGGTACCTTTCAGATTCAATTCTTCCTTCGGTTGTACCTTCTGTCGACCCAGGCAGACCGCAGCGATGTGGCCCTTCTTCCCGCAAGCTCGGCAAATGGCGGAACGGAACCGGCATTCGGCTTGCTTGTGGCGACCACCGCATCCAAGACAACAAAGCTCAGCTGGGCCCTTGTCCTGACGATCCTTGGACTTTCTTCCAGCAGCTTGGTAAAGCTTATCCACCTCTTCTTCAGGATCTTCGTCCGACTCCTCGCGCACGTCTTCCTTGTGAATAGTGGCGGTCTCAGGAGCGTTTCTCTTGGGCCGCATGTTCTTGACCGCCCCGCCGGCAGCTTCTTCAGCTGAAACCTCTCGCAGAGCATCTTAGAAGGACACATCTTCCCTGGTGAACAGTCTCTGCTGCAATTCTGTGTTTCTCAGCCCGCATACAAAACGATCGCGAAGTCTTTCTTCTAAGTCCTTGAAGTCGCACGGTTTAGCTGCTCTTCTCAAGGCCGCAACGTAGTCTTTTGCTGATTCTCCGACTCGCTGATCTCTCTGTTGAAATGTGTGCCTCCAAGCCATGACTGATTGCTTGGGCTGGAAGNTCTCGACTCTTGCCACGTAAGATTCCCACCTCTCGGGGTGAGAGACGTCGAAAGCCTCTAATTGCCCAACCTTATCCATGATCGATGATCAAGATTCCTTCTTCTTCGGTCGCACGCACCCTCCAGCGATTTCGTACTGGCAAGATAACGCTGACTACCACGCCGTTTCTTTCCCGGACTTCTTTGGGTGAGTCTTCTAGCTTTTCTTAGCCGTAGAGACTGGATCCCACCTTCGTCGCCAGTGTTAAGTCCTGAGAATAATGGCGCTTGAGACGATTCATCTTCAACAAGTCTTTATTGTTTGCTCCACTCTACGAACAACCAGAGCAGAGGCACGCAGGCCTCTATTTATACCCTCTGATCCCCGGGCAAGTTCATCCAATCATGAGGTGGGCTTTTCCCGCCTTGCGCATGTGCGCAAGGCTGGCGCCGCTCAGTCTGGTCCCGGGCAGCTTCTGCAATTGCCCGGGACTCTTGCAACGTCCCGAGCCTGCATCTTGCAGGCTCAGGACACAACAATGGGCACTTAAAAAATTAAGATATTCTTCTTCACAGTAGTCACTGCTCTCATAGAGAATTAAAATGAGAAAAAAAACCCCAGAAAATCTGACCCTTTCTCTCCAACCTTAGGTTACTTTATAAGCTTCTGTTTGTAGAGGTGCCCTCTACAAATATAAAATATGTTTCACAGAAGAGTTACTTGTTCAGTTTATTTCATTTTCTTTTAACCATGTGCTGTCTAAATACCAGTCTGATTCTTATTTAACTTATTCATACTGTAACCAACTATATATTTTCACCCCATTCTAAATTCCACATACCTGTCTGACCTGTCTGTCTTCTAGTCCAGCCCCCTGCTCAAGCAGGAGATTCTATACCATTTCAGACTAGTGACTGTGCAGTCTCTTCTTAAAAACCTCCCGTGATAAAGCACCCACAACATCTGAAGGCAAGCTGTTCTACTAGTTAATTGTCCTTGCTGTTAGGAAATTGTCAAATGCCTCATTGAAGTGTAAGTATACTATGTCCACAGCATTTTGCTGGTCTACTAATTTAGTCTCTTTGTCAAAGAATGAAATAAGATTGGTTTTATATAATAGATTTTTAACAAACCCATGCTGGTTTCTAGTTATAATTTTATTTGTTTCTAAATCTGTTTTTTGATTATTTTTTTCCAGTATCTTCTCAGGTATTGATGCTAGACTGATTGGTCTAGAGTTTGGATCTGTTTTTTCCCCCTTTTTTGGAATCATCATTTCCAATCCCCTAGTGCTCCAAGATTTTTTTTTAAAGGCATGATACTGCTTGGTCTGCAGACTATGCTTCCTGTTCCCCTTAGAATTGAATTTCCTTTCACCAATATTTGCCTTTTTTTCCCCCTAGGTAAGTCTGCAATACTTTTCTTCCTGTTGCAGGAATGCTGGGCTGTGCCTCTTTTCTAGAAACTATTGACGAATGGTGAGTGTAACCTACCTAATATCTAGATATGGCAGATAACTTGGTAGAATGCTGTATGGGCTACATTCAAATTAAACCTCATCCAGCTTCAATTTAGTTTTTCTCTTCAGTTTCATTTGGGCCTATCCATACTTTATTCATACTTCCTCTTTTGTTGATAAGGCTTTTTCTAACATTTCTATAGAGAGTAAGTTAGGTGTGGAGAGTAAGGCATCAGGCTAGAAAGTGACAGATTGTAAGTTTTAGTCCCACTTTTGACATGAAAACATCTGAATGACCTTGGAAAACTGCAAGGACTTATTCAGGCAATTTCTAGGTCAACAGGCACAAAAATGAACAAATAGTTTCCCCAAACTATTTAGTTTTTTGTACTATTAATAAACCATAATTACTATTTTAAACATATATTACTGGTGTCAGTTTGTATCTTGGGCTTCAAATTGGGTAGCATCTTTTGAAAGCCCATGCTTCACCAGATGGAGAAAGTGAACTTGTCTCCTTCTGCTAGCAAAAGGGAGGAGACATTTTCTTTATTTTGGCCTTGTTCCTGTGACACTAGTTGAAAAAAAATAAAAAATGGTGATGGCAGCAAATATCAGCTAAAGGCAATAACTGCTGTATCACCCTGGACTGTCCTGGAAGGATGGGGCAGACCCATGTTAAAGAAACCTTAACAACATTAAACTACTCTACTGTGGCAGTCCTAAAGCAAAAACAATGTGGTGCAGGAAGTTAATGTAATGTTCAATAGTCATAAATTCATTCATCTTGCCTTAAGTATAACTACAGTGCATCTTATTTAAACCTGTTCTATGAGGCAAGAGATGTCACCTTGATAAAAGTCAAATATCAGCTATTTGCTGTCTTGAATATAAGAAAAATGTATATATCTTTTGTTACCTAAAGTAAACATAGTTTGAGTGTTGTAGTTTATCACAATTTATTGAGGACTTTACTTACTTTATTTTAAAATGTTTGCCAATTGCATATTTATAATTTCAAAAGGAGATATTTATTTATTTATTCACTAGGGGTTATATGCTGCTGTAATCAGTAACAATAGCATTTACAGTAATGACATACTTTTACTATCTCACAAATGACTCATTGCAAATACAGTATGTCCTGAGTGTGCCTTGAAAAACATTTTCTTATGTTTTTATGCAGGTTTTTATCTGAATCTCCAATAGAGCTACTTTAAAAAAGTGAAAGTTGGACTTGAAAAATGCAGGAAAGGAAGAGAATGGATGCCTTTTAACTTTGATGTTGAAGAAGACTCCTGAATATACTGTGGACAGGCAAGAAAATAAACCAATGGATCATCAAATATATCAAATCATAGTTCTCACTGGAGGTACAAATAACCAGGCTCAAATTACCATACTTTGGGCACATTATACAAAGACTGTTCTCTGAAAAGGGCTCTAGTGCTTGAAAAGATAGAAGAAAAAAGAAGAAGAGAATGACCATCAGCAAAGTGGCTGGACAAAGTTATATTAGCAATAATTGCAACATTAGAAGGCTTCAAAGAGTAGATTAGAGATAGAATGTCTTGAGAAAACATGTGGTCACTAAAAGTGAAAAATGACTTGATAGTACATAATCAATCAATCAATCAATCAATCAATCAATCAATCAATCAATCAATCAATCAATCAATCTCTTGTAGCCAGAGTAAGTTACAGGGTCAGTTTCCTTACAATGAAAAGTATTCTGGTTTTCTTGATGACAAGCCAACCAGAAGATGCTTCTGCCAGGAATGTGACTTGATTTAACAGAATAACAGAAAAATAGAGTTGGAAGGGACCTTGGAGATCTTCTAGTCCATTGGTTCTCAACCTTTTTAATGCCACGACCCCCAACCGGTTGTAAGTCGAGGACTAAACCGGTCATAAGTCGAGGACTAAACCGGTCGTAAGTCGAGGACTACCCAACGGGTCGTAAGTCAAGGACTTTCCCTGCCCGGGAGCGCCGTGCATGCATGGTTCTGCCCCCTGCGCTGGCCGAGGCGTAGCTGGCAAGCAGCAGAGACGGAGCAGGCCGACCACCAGCTGGCCCAGCCCAAGGGAGGTAAGGCACCTGCCGGAAAAGGGGAAAAAAATGGCGGACAGCCTTGCTTGGCGACCCCCGTGAAATGGTCGATTGACCCCAAATGGGGTCGCGACCCATAGGTTGAGAACCGCTGTTCTAGTCCAACCCCCTGCTCAAGCAGGAAATTCTATAATGTTTCAGACAAATAGTTGTTCAGTCTCTGTTTTAAAAAATACTATTACTATGGATCATGCAGACAACCAGATGTTTAGATTGGATTTGGCATTTATATCTACTTATCAAGTCCTTCCCAAGGACTGGTATAGGCAGAAATTGATATTGATGGTGTTAAAAGGAATCTTCGCAGAATATAAACTGTTCCATGTCAATCTGCCTTTTGCAATTGACTGATGGTGATTTTGTCAAAGCCAATGTGTTCAAGTGTTCCAGATGATTTGGATTCCACCTAAAAAATTTATTACTATTGGTACTTGTTTGTGCTTTTTTTTGCCACCATTGTTCTAATTCTATTTGCAGAATCTTTGTATTTTGTTCTTTATCTTCAATTCTGCTGTTTTCAGAAACTGCAAGAACCACTATCCCAACTTTGTTGTCTTTCTTATCGACAATTTTTAAGTCTGGCAGGTGAATTCTAAAGTCCCAGAGCAATTTAACTTCTTCATTTTCTATGACTTTCTCTATTTTATGGTACCACCAGTTCTTGCTTGCAGGAAAATATTTCTTGCTGATCTTCCAATGCAGATTGTTGCTACTTTGTAATATTTATAGTCAGTTTGTGTGATCTTCTTTCAGGAGCTTACCAGGTAGTCCACTATTTCTTCAGCTTCTTGCATAGGCGGTATTTACTATATGTTGCTGTCTTCTCAATTCTGGCTTTATATGCATTTGTTCTTAAAGCTTGGTCTTTCTTCAACTTTCCTGCTCTTAGCCATTGCCAGGTCTTCTTATTATCTGCTTTCCCTGCTATTTTTTAATGTACTTTGTGCTTTGTCTTCCCATGCCTCCCTTCTGTTCTTTATTTGTTATTTCTTGTAGGCCAGTTTGGTCTTTCCAGTAGTCAGTAAGCCTTCCTGGCATACTAAGTTCAGTGCATCTTCTTCACTGTCCTTCAGATATACTTCCAATGCCCTTTTTTCTTCTTCAACCAATATTCCATGCTCATCTATTTTCCTTTGTAGGTAGAGTCTGTCAGTGTCACTGTGATGATATAGAGCATGATTCGTTGTCATTATTTTTCTGGTCTTTCTATCATGGCTTTTAATTCTGCTTGAGTCGAGTTCACTATTCCAGCTGTGTATCTAATGACTGGAATTGCTCAGCTGTTTATTGCCTTGATGGTATTTGAAAAGACCGCCTGCTATTGGTTGGAATTGCCCAGGGATCAGAGGGTATAAATAGAGGCCTGCGTGCCTCTGCTCTGGCTGGTTGTTGACTGTAGAGAGAGAATAAAGACTGTTAGCAAAATGCATTGCTTCCTTCGCCATTATTCTCTGGACTTAACAGTATTTCTTCCACTGAGTTTGGAATTTAAGATCTTCTTCACTTTCTTGATGTATTCACTTCTAACCTTTTTCTTGACTTCAGTGTGTGTTTGATGTTGTCAGCTAGAAGGATACCCAGGTATTTGTAGCGATCATCTTCATCCAGACTTTTGATGTTATTTTTGGAGGGTTTTCTGCCCTCACTACACGTTAGTCTGTGTGCAGCTTGACATGCAGCTAAACCAATGAAATAGACTGTGTGTGTAGATCTGGATGCTTTATTAAAGGAACAGGATGGGTGAAACTGAGAAGAATAGAAATACTTACAATAAGAACCCAAATACAAAATAAGCAGTATGGAATTGCTGGTGAGCATAACAATTAACAAATACAGATAAATCTAAATCTCACCAATGATGCTGTGTGTATGGGATGCAGATTTTTGTCCTCAGATGAACATGTGCACATATTAGGCTGTATTCTTCCTAGTGCTTCTGTTTCCTTCCAAATGTTAAAGGAAATGGAATCTGGCTTCCCAGGATGCACTTGTTTTGGGAATGAGGGTTGCTGGGAAGATGACTCTTAAAGGGTCGGGTCAGGTTCCAAACAACACAGATTGGTATTTGACCCTGGCCACTAGATGGAGATAGAAGGCAACAACAGTATATACACAAATTATATGCTGGGGGAGGGGGCATGACAGAGGTATTTTGTTTCCTTCTATTTTCACTATTTTCCCCCATTTGATGGTGAAGTGTGGCACATTTGTCCAGTCCAATCTCCATTGCAATATCATGGCTGTATATATGACAGTGTTGAGCAGCAATTCTATTTCAGATAGTGTTTTTCTATACAGCTTCAGATTGTCCATGTAAAGTAGATAGGATAGTTTGGCAGATGTTTTTGATGTTTACCATGGCCTGAATGATTTAACTCTTTCATTTTCTATAACTTTCTCTATTTTATGATCCCACCGGTTCTTGCTTACAGGCAAATAATATTTCTTGCAGATCTTCCAATGCACAATTGTTGCTACTTTGTCATGCTGTTGTTTGTAGTCAGTCTGAGTGATCTTCTTGCAGCAGCTTACCAGGTGGTCCACTGTTTCTTTGCTTCTTTGGATAGGGGGCAAATAATAATAATAAATAACAACAACAACAATAATAATTCACTCCAGCAGAGCTTTCATCATTAGAAATATCTGCAAGGTCTAAGCTTCTGGTTTGACATCGTGATGGAATGGGCGCAGGAAGGCAGGGCTCCATCTTCGTGTTCGATTTTGCCCCACTGGGGACCCTGGAAAGGGTCAAAAGTCACCCCATAGAGGCGACAAGCAAGGAGGGGACCCTCATTGATCGTGGGAGGGCAGCGGCCCTTCCGTTTGATCTGAGGAAGCCGTCCAAACTGGCAGGGGAAAGACTGGCTTCATTCGTGTAGCCAGTCAGAAGCTGCTGACAATGGAAGACAATAAGCACTAACAAGCAACCTTTTAGCAATGTGGATGAAACTGGGTGAAAAGCTATTCTCTCTTTATGACTCTAAGACTTCTTCCTGGAAAAAATTGCCCAAAGCACCCTCCTAGATGAGAGAGGGAAGGGGAATTTCTACCCCATTCCTCAGGAAAAGAAAAGCGGCGAACTAATTACTTGGGGGAAACAGAGAAAATTACAAGATTAATTTGGAATTAATACACATATATGGCTTTGAAATTTGGGGACTAAAAGTTCTTTTGAGACTATTTTTTTAAAGAGTTTTGAAAAGTTTGTAATATAAGTTTGGACTTAAAAAGCTGGAAAATGGCGCTAACGACATCTAGTGGTGAAGAATAATAATAATAATAATAATAATAATAATAATAATAATAATAATAATAATAATAATAATAATAATAATGAACAATTTTTATTATAAAGACCACCTACAAAAAATGAAATGGATGTCCCATACTAAGCTTTAAATGGTAAAAAACCATCTCTAACACCTGTCCCCCAAATCTTCAGTTTGAGATACCACCAAGAAAATATGGATGAAGATCAGAAAGAAATTCTTTTCATGTTGAAATCAATACAAGAGACTATTGCTCTAGCTCACGATGAGACTAGAAATAACACAAAGGAGATAAAAGAACAATTTTCTAATCTAAATTTACAAACCCAGAACATGACTACAAAGAAGGAACTAGCAACTCAGAAAATAGAAGAAAAACTAGAGGAAGCAGACCTAAAGATGGAGGATCTAAAGGAAGGAACTAACTGACAGATTCAGACAACTGAAGAACTAGAAGATGGAGTGATAATATCGGAAATGGAAAAGACATCTTACCAATCAAGAATTCAGAACACATTTGAAGAAAAGGAAGAAGAACTGATTGAATGGAAGATAGAGCTGTTAGGAGAACTATGGGGAATTGGAGTAGGGAGGCTGTTTAATGAATATCAATGGTTTCATTCTTCCAAAAATATTTTAATCAAATGGTCTTTCTTAGTCCAAACTATATACACAAAAATAGAGGAAAAATTACTTGATGATTCAAATGCATTGACTTGGAAAGTTAGTTGGCAAGGAAGAAAGCTAGAGTACAACTGAAGAAAATAGACGTTTTGATCCATTAGATGGGATATTATATTATCAACTAGATGTTTGAATATTAGATTTTGGTATGAGAAGGGAAACAGGAAAATGCTAAGAAGTTTGAATAAGGGAAGCTTTTGGTTACCCAAATATAACTTACTTTGAAATTATAAACATTAGAGACATTGTCATGGTTCCGATAGATGAAACCTATTAAAAGAACTTCAAGGCAAGAATTTCTTCCTCAAAGAACATTTTATTCAAGAAACAAAGTATATATGCAAGGTCTGCTAGTTGTTATTCAACTAAATCTGGAAGCCAACGGGTTATAAAAGGAGGGTTCATCAGAATTCTTTTTGTGATTTGAAGAAATAACATTCTTGAATTCCACAAATTTTACTTTGGATGACAAACCCAATGTTTGTCTTATATAAAACAGAAATAATGTAACACTTTTTAATGCATTTGGGTGTTTATGAAGCCTTGTAGTTGGCATCCAACTATTCAATTTATCTGCTTAAATGTAGCTGGTCAGATTTTTTAAAAATTGAAAAAGAAGTTGTCTTTTAAATGTTATCACCATCAATGAAATACAATAATTAAATTGATTATTCTGTTCCATAAGAAAATCTCCCCAAAGCAATCTGTTAGGTGTTATAGATTTATTTGTTTCTCTTTTTTTTGCATCATAGCAATTATTTTAAACTGTTAGAAATGGAATCAGAAACAAGTTGAAAAAGAAAGTTTAATTCTGACCAATAATATCTGAAAGGCAGTATCTTATAAAGTATAGTCTGCTATGATTAGTCTCCCAGCTATCCAAAGATTAACTTGGAAAGATCTGTATTTAATAAGCAATTTGTTCACAGTTAGGTATTCTTGCTCAAATGCTATAGGAGGGGATCCTATTTCTAAAGCCTCACATTATTGCCTTTAATAGTCTAATAAGCTAATGACCTAGTCATTTCCCCTGAAAAACTGATATTTACAATTGTAAGGTTATATAGAGAATTCCTGGAAGCTTGCCAAATCAGCCATCAATAAAGTCATAGACATAAAGAAACATTCACACACCATTCAAAAGAGACAATAAAAAGCTAAGTAGGAAACAAAAAAGTCAGAACACATCCGCTCCATCAACCTACACCCAGACAAACAAGCAAGCAATAAAGAATTCCCCGAACAAGGAACTACCAAGAGATAAGGGGAATACCACTGGCAGGACAAGCCACTCTGTATAAACAGGGAGCAACCTCCACACTCACTTGCATTGATGATATTACCTAGTAATAAAACATCTTCACACAAACAGCCAAGCTCAGAAAGCACCAAGGTCTCCAAGGTTACAAAAAACATGCAATATAAGAGAAGCTGAAAAGAGAAGAGGTACTGTGATTCACAGAAAAGCCTTATGGATAGACCTAAAGGTACTTCAAGAGACAGTGGACTTCCTTGTTTTTATTTTAAAGATGTTTTACTTCTCATCCAAGAAGCTTCTTCAGCTCTGAAGAAGCTTCTTGGATGAGAAGTGAAACATCTTCAAAGAAAAAACAAGAAAGTCTAGTTGCCTCTTGAAGAAGCATTTTTGGGACAACCATGACTGAGAATCTCTATAGACATTTAGATATGCTCTTATGGATAGATATTTTTGTCTTATGACAACATCTTAATTGTCATGAATGATGACAATGAAGATAATGATGCAGATACCTGTCAATTTCATCTTTTTTACTTTGATTATTTTATTTTGATAATGGGGAAGAAAGCAAGCAAATAGTTAAAAAAGTGATGGATTTGGATCACAAATATATCTACACTTTTTCAATAGCTGAATATTTCAGCCTTCAAGGTTTTTCACCATGTTTTGAAATTTCTGGAATACACTGAAAGCAACAACACAATAGCAGTTTTCAAAAACATTCATGGCTTCTGTTGTGAAAATTATTTTATTTTGACTACATTGACCTTTCCTAACTGTATTCTGACATAAAAATTACTTTGAATTAAAGAAAAAGAAATCAAGTATGTTGATGCTATTCGATTATATATCTCGTCCCTGCTAAATTAAGCAGTGCTGTGAATGTCTTATCCCAGTATCTAGATGCTGTGAGAGTCTAGATGGGTAACAACAGGCTACAGCTGAACTCTAAGTGGCTCTGGATTTTGAGGCCCACTGGTTCCAAGAATGTATTGGACTACTACAATACATTCTACATAAGACTGCCCTTGAAGAATATCCAGAAATTTGAAATGCTATAACAACAATGACATGTTTGTTTCTCGGTACAATTCAAGGAGCTGGTTATCTGTCTTTCTGTCTGTCTGTCTTTCTGTCTGTCTGTCTGTCTATTGCATTTCTAAACCACACATCTCCCTCAAAGATCCCCCTTTAAAGCCCTTCATGGCATGGTACCAGACTATCTGAGAGAGCACCTCTCCCCAGTAATTTCAGTCTGCCCCATTAGATCTGGCAGAGAGACATAGTGCTGGTACCATCAACTACCTTCAGTAGGTTCCAGGAGACATGCCTTCTTTGCTGTGATAACCACCTACTGGAATATTCTCTTCCCTCCCCTCCAAATTAAATTAACTCTATCCCATTTGTCATTTTATGATCTGGTTTATTATCAGGATTGGGGGGGGGGCAGGGAACAGGAGTTTACTTAGATAACTCCATTGTTGTGAGTAGCATTTTTTATCCTCTCTTCACTAAGCAGTTGGTACATATTTTTATACTATTTATTTCTTAATGTAGATTTCTATATTTTTTATATCTGTTGTTTTTTATTTGTGGTTTTTATCTGATTGTTGTATGCACCCAGAGTTGCTTCTGGTAAAATGAGCAGCTATATAAATTTGATTAATAAATAAATAAAAATGTTTCTAGCTAGTTTATGGGATAGAAATGTATATCCTATGGATCTGATACCTGTAGCTCACCTTATGTTCCTAATCATTTTCTGAGGCTCAGGCCAATTTCTACCTGTGAAAATCTCCAATTTCTTTTAATTTCTCCAACTGCTTTTAGCAAAGTGCTTTGCCACTTTCAGGAACATTAAGAAACAGGATAATAAAACATGTATCTAATCATAGAACAAAGTAAAATATAAGTCTGGCTAAAAGATTTTAACAATGAATAATTGGCTAATATCAATGCAGAATTAAAGACAGTTGAATTTTTTAATTCACTTCCTGATTTACTTTTAGAGTTATCTTTAACAAACCTAATGGTGGATTAGAGACTGGTAGTAGAAATGATATTGCTCTTGTTTTAAGGTTTGCTTTTTTTAGCTAAAAGAATTTCCAAGAGAGGCCAAAATTTGGTCAAATTCTTAAAGTTTTCTTAGGGGACAATGTACTTTCAAATTTATTATGAGGTTGTTCTAGGTCAGGGGTAGCAACCTTGGCTCTTTTATGACTTGTGGACTTCAACTCCCAGAATTCCTGACCATTCTTGTTCTAGGTGGTTCCTTTTTTCCCCTCTGTTATTCATTTTCTAAATAAAGATATAGTTACTGGTTTAATTAAATGAAAGTTATTTGGTATAGATTGATCTTGTCAGTCCTTTGAAGTAATCCAGACAAGAATCACAAACCAGGAGTACCAACACTACCTTTGTTGCAGTGATATAGTAACACAATCTTGCAAGACAGAAAGTACACTTCTCTCCCCCCCCCCCCGAGCTTTATAGTGCAAGAAAAGGGATGGTCACTTCTGAGATGTTCGGCATGTCCCCATTTTCTAGTGGGATAAACTATCTCCTATGTGACCATTGCCTGGTGTACAGCTCATCCTTTTCCTCCTATTCTGCTTCTTCCTGTCTCTGAGGACATTCTCACAGACTATTACATATCTCCAGGATTACTATTGAAATCCTATGCTTTCAACTCTCTTTTGTTTTTCATATAGGGTTAGGTAGTTTTCCATTTATCTTTCTTCCATTTATCTATTGGTAGGATAAAATATTTTTTGGGGGAAACATATTTGAATCTAGAAGGTCTGCCGTTTTCAATCCCTCAAACATGGGTATTTATCAGTCTTTGGCTTCGTTTTCACCTTTTATGAGCCTTAATATATGACAAAACTAAGCACTAAGCAGGAATGGGAGGTGAAGGAACAGGCACTTTAGATCAGCCATAATTTAAACCAATTTCATGACACAAACTACTAATAAATGTATCTGATGCTTGGGGGGGGGAAGTATTTTTATATTGCTTGATAATAATTGTTCTGATTTTCTAAAAAAAATCCTACATTCTAAACATTGGCAAGATGCACTACTAAAAGCAGGAAAATCTTAGTTTGGCTCTGACTGGATATTTCCTTTCCTTTTCTCCAAGTGTTTTGGTGTAATGAAAAGCAAAAAATCCTGTACATGTTCTCTCAGAAGAAAATTCTAAATGAGTTCCCACTCACTGTGTTAGTTTTACAGCCAAAGTTTTTAAATTTCTTCCATTAATATTGTGATAGATAAGCTCTTTGATATCATACATTTACTTCTCTTATTTATATAATAGTTTTAAAAACATATTAATGTTCACTATATGCTGCTTTTCTATACAGCCCATATAAGAAACACATACCAGTATCAAACTATATATATCAGTAAAATAAAAAACTTGATAAAAGTTTAATAAACTTTTAAACATTTCTTTCAGAATAATTCTTAACTGTTATTAAATAATACCAGGGTGATCTTGTGTTTCTTTTTCTTTTTAGTTCAAATGCATACAAAAAACTACTCCTTGAATCCAATAAGGAATACGTTGATGAAATGAAGAGGGACTTAATGAAAGGAAGGATAAGGCAAGGGTAGGTTAAGTGAAGAATATAAAATAATAGCCAACCCAAGGTCGAATGTTTAGGAATAGGTATACCTGAGCTAAGAATTTGGTTTCAGGTAATGTCAGCAACTAATAAAAGTTAGATACTGGTTGAGAGAACATCCAGTAAATTGAACAAAAATGGTTAGAAATTATTCATTCCTATAGAAATTACAGAAGTGTACCACATGAATCAGTGACTCAGATATTTCATTCCCACAGGGCCAGAAATGACCGCCAAATCAGTTGTTCCAAAACCACCCAGGGAGAGAACTAAATCTGGCTTCAGAGAAGCTATTACATTTGAAGATAATGAAATTATTCAGTTAGTTGGTACAGTCTTTGTTGCCAAAGGGCAGGGCAACAGAAGTTGGATAAGCTATGCTCCAGGCAGCTATATGAAAGGAAAGTGCATCAATATTCCTAATCTGAAGATCAAAGATAAACTTTACTAGATGACAATCCTGTCAGGATAAGATTTTTAGTAAGAGATTTAACAGCAGCAAATTTATTACAGCAGTCACCAGAAAGTGAAAAAATCCAGAAGTTTAGATGACTTTTATATAGTATTTACTGATATCCGTATATATGTGGATATAAACACAAACAAGCACAAATATTTAATATTTAGTTGAATGAAATCCTTTATTAAAAGTTATTTTTCTATTTGAAGAAAATAACAATACTCATTAGGCTGACTCAAAATATATGTTATTCAAAAGATCTATTTTTTCTATAAATATAAATAAAATTTATTTATATATAAGTAAAATTATAGTCCATAAGATTTCTTCACTCCAGTTTGTTTTCATTACTTCATCACATGTGAAATCAATTTTGGTTACATAGCACATCAAGAAAACCTTCAGCACTTCTGCTCTTCTTTGGATTCCTTTTCATGAAATGCCACATAACCAAATGGGATTAGTTGTCTGGCAATGTCAAATAGCTAGAATTTCTTCAGGAAGAATTCAACATTAATCCACCTTTCACTCCAAATCTTTATAGGATAAAGAGCAGTTTGAATACGATACTTTGAAAAGGAGAAAACCTAGATGTCAGAATAAACTTTTGTACTTAAATATGAAACTGTCACATTACATTTTCATCTTACTCAAAAGTGTCTAATTGCTATATGTCTTTAAGTTAGAGGCATTTGCTATCTGTACACTTTCTAATTGCAGATGCTTCATAAATTTAGTAGTACACATCATCTGAATTTATAATTTTTTTTACCTTATATTCCCAAGTGTATTATTTCTTTCTTTCTTTAGCCCTCTAAGCCATCCCAAGCAGTCAGACAATCAATTATAATTCTTACATAAAGTAATTAAGTCTGAAGCTATCCAACAATAATCACCCCCCCCCACACAAATAATATGCATTTAGAACCACTTGTTCACTTCTTTTCTGGTATCTAGGGATGTCACTTACTTAAAAATGATATGTTTTACCTTCAAAGCAGGTCTTGGCATATTCGGGTCTTTTCCCGTGTAAGATTGAGAGTATCTTGGCGACGTTTCGACGAGATCCCACTCGTCATCTTCAGGCTGTGGTCTTCGGCTTCGTGCTTGTGCGAGCAAAGTGTGATCAGAGCTGCCGTCTCTCTATAAATATTGGTGGGGCTGTGTGGAGTGCTGGCTTAGTTGCTGTAGGTGGGTTGGTTGGCTGTGTGGGAGTTATTGTTTGCGGATTGTTTGGCTGTTTTGTAACATCCTGAGTAGTTGAGGTGCTGGCTGTGTGCTCATTAGTCTTTTGTGTTATAACGACCTGGGTAATGGGTTGAGTGATTACATCCTGAGATCTAGTGTAGTGATATCCTGAGTTTTGTGTTGCAACATCCATTTGTGTTGGGGAGACGTCTAAGAGGCTAAAGACCAGGGTGCATGAACACACACTGGCTGTTAAAAGACATGAACAACATTCGCAGTTATGGACCCATATGACCAATTTTGGTCACACATTTGATCTTGCCAATGCTCAGATTTTGTCTGGAGATACCACCAAGGGAGGCCACCTACTCAAAGAGGCTTGGCTTTCCAATGAGAACTCTATAAATTGCCATGTAGAACTCTGCTCAGCACACCAAACGCTGAGAATGTGGGAAAAACAATGCCAGGATTCCCAACAATGCCAGGATTCCCTTTACAGGACCAGAGGGGTATAGCGACAGAAAGAACAGGGGAACCCCCATTGGGAGTCTGTACATGAGCAAGAGGAGCAAGAGAGCTAATTAAGGGTGGAGCAGAATCCAATACACATCTTGCAGAGAGTTTGGTGATGCAGGCGCGAGGATCATGAGTGATGGAAGATCGAAGTAAATGGCAGGAAGGAGGCTTGCAACATGCCTTGAGGCATCCCCTGAGAGGGGCAATGTCCTCCAACAGAAGAGTGGAGACAGGAACGGGCGTGCTAGAGCCTTCCTGCACAAATATTCAGACCTATTTGATGGACCATCTTGGAAACACTCACGCACAGGCAGGAGCAATGCAGCAAAAAAGCAAGAGGATTTTATTGGATACACATCCTGCCAACAATCCATCAGGGACAGAATGGTTTTGCCTTGGGGCAGAGACGAGGAGAAGGAATGAGTGAAAGTGTGTAGCACAAGGGGGTGGTTGGAGACACACGAGCAAATCAACGGTTGGGGAAAAGGAGGAGGGGGGAGTAGTGACCCTAAAAATCATTGAGACTACAGCAGATAGCCGTGGGCAGGTGAGGGAAACGATTGAAAAAAGGGGGGAGGAGGGAACAACGAAACTGGATAATTGGATACATACGAAGAAAGCGATGGGCAAAAAGAAGGAGAAAGGGGAAGCAGCAGTCCTAAAAATTAGTGGTTCAACAACAGACAGTGGGGGGTGCACAAGGGAGGGGATTGGAGAAAGGAAAGTGGATAAGGGAACTGCGGCTTTAAAAACCATCAAGGGAACAGCGATTATGTGCCTTCCAAGAATGAAACAATCAGAGACATCAGATGGACCGATGACTAGGTCCAGGAGCCGTGCGCAAAATCAGCCGGCATTATAAAAAGGGAACTCCCATTGACTTGTTTCTATGCTCTGATGATGTCGGCAGTGCTGGCCGATGAAAGCTCAGCATTTTTATTAAACAAATCCTAGTTTGATATTATCCTGGTGTTCGTATTTATTTGTTTTTAATATATATATATATATGTCCTTTAAAATTCTAAAAATTGGAGGATGACTCCTGGGTAAATTCATGTTCGAAGGGTCACAAGCAGTGAGACCACCAGGAGATTAAAAAGTTACAAAAATTTATTGCTATTAAAACATTAAAACACCTAGCTTTCGCCGGCCTCCTGCCGGCTTCGTCAGGGTGACTAGCCATCAGTGGGG
>NW_015387138.1:93742-95314 GCF_001527695.2 Protobothrops mucrosquamatus
TTACACAATAAACTAAAAATAAAAGGTTGTCTCCTAGGTAAATTCATGACTGATAGCACTTAAAAAAGTGAGACCACCAGGAGAATTATGAAACCATAAAAAGGTTTAATAAATATAAAACGCCAAGCTTTCGCCGGGTCCTCCCGGCTTCATCAGGGCAAACTGCCACGAATGTGAGATGTGCTTTATAAGGATGGAAAGAGGATTTGAGTGTAAGTGAGAGTCGGAAAGGTGTGGTGTATGGGCATAAAGGGGGAGTGCAGGGTAGATTGCGAAGTGGAAGAGTGAGAGGCACATCGACTGCCGCGGCTGGAGGTGGGGGGGAAGGAGCCGCCCGCAAAGGGGAAACCGATCGTAGGTTGATTGATCGTAGATTGCGAAGTGGAAGAGTGAGAGGCACATGGACTGCCGTGACTGGAGATGGGGGGGAAGGAGCCGCCCGCAAAGGGGAAATCGATCGTAGGTTGATTGAAGGCTCCCAGAGGCTTCATGGATCGGATGATAGATGCACGGATGGGAGTGTGGGAAGAGTGATTGGCCATGGAAATGCTCATGGGGGTGAGAGGGGGATTGATGGAGTTGAAGCACAGGGGGTGGTAGGTGAGGATTTGTTATCACGACAGGAGGATTCACTGAGTAAAGAGGGTTTGAATGTAAGTGAGAGTCTGAAGAGTGCGGTGGATGGATATGAATGGGGAGCGCCCGACCGGTGGGGACAACAGTCCAGCCAGCACCCCCTCACCAGATTGCGCACGGAAAGAGAACTCTGAGGTGCAAGAGGACGGCCCCTAATGGTGGATGAGAGAGAGAGGGGGGGATCGGAAGACAGGCTTGCAATGCGTGACAGCAGTAGAAAGATGGAGGGGTGGAGCAACCAGCATAACAACATAAGGAGAGACGATCCAGCCGATACGGGCGAAAGAAGAAGGGGGGGGAGAGGTTGACCGCAGCTGGATCAAACCCCGTAGGACCAATGGGTTTGAGGAGAAGGATTTCAGACGCAGGATTAAGGATGTGGAGGGTAAAATTGATGGGAGGCATGGGAAGGAATCCCCCGCTGCTCCCGGTGAGGATACCCGAGGACTATGTGATGATAAACAGGGAAGGGAGGGGAAGGGTTTACACGCGGGTAAGAAGAACGCACTTAGAGCACAGGAGCGCAGACACCTGGGCCCAATCACACGGGCACGTAGCCGGATGCAAGCACTTGGAGGCTGCATATAAGCCCTCCCCGGAACCGCCTTTATCAACCCTGATGATGTCGGGAGAGCCCGACGAAAGCTTGGTTGCCTATATTTTAATATTTTAATTGCTTTTAATCTTTTAATTGCTTTTAAATATTTTAAACTTTCTCTTGGTGAGCGCTGTTTTATTTATATATATATATATATATATATATATATGTTTTCTGAGGTTTTCGCGGGTGTTTGTATGTAGGTCTTTAGTTATTCGGGTTTTCTCCCGCGTAGAATTAAAAGTACCTTGGCGACGTTTCGACGAAGTCACATTCGTCATCTTCAGGCTGGTGTCTTCAGCTTCGTGCTTCTAAGAGTGGTGTGTGATCGCAGCTGT
>NW_015387138.1:95840-103345 GCF_001527695.2 Protobothrops mucrosquamatus
ATATATATATATATATATATATATATATATATATATATATATATATATATATATATATATATATATATATATATATATCTTATTAATGTGTAGACATGTATTTTTGTTTATTCAGACTGAGAGAAAATATTGTACCCAAATTCAGTTGCCATATGTGAAGAACTTAGAGAATTATGTTTGTGAAGGTTGTGGTGGTGAGTAATTGAGATGCAATTCAGGGATAGAAAAAATTCATTAGCTTGCTATGACTGTTGTTTTGAATATTCACTAGTCTTCTTGCTTCAGCTAACTAACCAATTGATCGTTCCTTTTTGTTGTATTTTTTAAAAGATACATTTGTTTCAGCTAGCCTTTGTCTAATTCTTTCTGGCCTTCTCCAGCTCTCTTATTAAATTTCCCCCCAGAATTTTATCTAAATTAGATTCCAAGCCCATTAGATAAAGCATGTCTCTTTTGGGGGTTTTAAAGTCCACTGTGTTTTTTAACATTATTATTTAAGGTGCTGTGTAAATAAACAATGTCTCTCTTTTATGAAATTAGGTAACCACAGAAGCTTTTTCCCCAGAATAACTACAATCATGGCCTTTTTTATTTGATTAGAAGCATTTGTTTAATGTCTAAAAGACATATGGCTCTACAGGATGTTCAATTAAACAATTGTTGCCTCCATGGTTAAGGTTTACTTTTTTGATAGATTTCAGAAATTGAGTGACTGGAAACATGAAACACTTTTGAAATCTATTTTTCTTGGTATATGAAATCCATATATAATATGCTTTTTCACAACAAAATATATTTTACCTGCTAGAGCTGTTCAGCATTTTGGATTTGATTCCCAAAAGCTGCAGCCACACAATGCAGAGGGTTTAAGGAGTTGTAAACAGGTGTTACTTTCATGCCTTGCTTCCTCTGAAACACTTCTTGAAAATCAAATTAGAAGCATTACACAGCTTTATTAACTAGAACTTTCACAGAGGTTTAACACTGTAGTTATTTATTTCCACGCAGAAATAAGGCCCATTGAGTACCTTGACTCTAGCTCCAGGGAATTTAAAATGGATATTATTGTATTGTGTCCAATTACTTTGTTGCTTATAAGAATATGTCACTTTGTTCAAGGACATTTAATAATTTATTCATTTGTTTCTTAAAATAAATGCTTACAGATAATCTATAACTAAAAATATCAGTGCTCTAGTATCTTTTCCTCATTTTCTCTTTCCCTTTCAAAAGTAAAATAATAAAAAAGAACGAAACCAGTTGTAATTTTGGTATTATCTAATGAGATAATAATCAGTAGTATTTAAAAGAACAGTAAAATTACCATAAAAGTACATTGGGGGCAAATTAAACTACATTGTATCTGGTCAGATTATACGTCCACAGAATGCCAAATTTGCCTAGGATGAATCTCAGAATAATCTGAAAACCATTTTCATTAACTATTATACTGAAATCATGAACATGTGACATAGCAATAAACTTCAGACAACAATCTGGACGACTTACCTTTATTACAGTTGTTAACTAATACTTCTCCAGGACACTACTCCATGTTTTGCACCAGAGAGGCCCCTATTTGGTGGTTGCCAGGGTTTGTTTGTTTTTTGCATTTTTTTTCTTCATACAACTGAAAACTCAGGGTTCCTGCCTGTATATCCAATTAAAGTGCCACCAAATATGCACATTATACTTTCCTTTCAATTTTAAGAACTTGCTGCTTTTTTGGACACTTTGTAGTCAGAAGAAAGCAAAGGGAAACGGATAACAATATTTAGCACAAATTCTTTGTAGGTGTGGGTTCTTTCGTCATATTCTTTTGTCAGTATGTAGCATGATAACTTCCAACTGTTTTCAGCTGATGTGTCTGTTAAATTTCCATTTTGTTGTGATTGTTTGCAAAGAAGATTTTTGCTGCTGAATGTGACTTAGGTGATATTTCTGGGAGACATATCTATGAAAACACAAATGATAACTGTGCTGCCAAAATAAGTCTTTGATAAAAAGCTTAACACTTCAGATAAGAATTCTGATCATACAGTTTTGGAGTAATAAGATGGTTGTACTAACTGAATTACAAGATTGATCTAGAGTTTCCTGCTAAACGATAGATTTACATTATTTAGGAAAGCATGCACATATAATATAAAATATGACCATAAAGAAAATGAAGGTCATAAGAGGCAAGGACTAGTACTTTAAATGCGGTATACATGATGAATCTTCATAAGTGATATATTAATGTTTCAAGCCAGGATTGGCATCCTATGCTTTCGGCACTGTCATGTGAGTGGGTAGCCGTATACATTCCAAATGAAATAATCAGATTTAATTGCTAATGAAATGGGCAGAAGCCTAAATTTGTTCCATTCATAAGGCTAGCCTAGTATATTGACAGGACTTACGCAGGTAGGCATGGGGGTTTTAAACCATTAATGCTATAAATCATAGTCCAGAAAACCCAATTCCAGTTTTTTGATCAAATATTGTTGCTTGGCTGCCAGCTGCTGTAACATACAGATAGTTTGATTTATTACACTAGATTTATTTTTAATTATGGCATTTATTGTCCAAAGAGATGCATGAGAGCATTTCTAATGTGCCTGACTTGGATCTAAAGTTTATCCTATTAGTGTTGAAATCTGAACCAATGGGCCAGGACATTTAAAGTCCTTCTGTTAATTTTCTTAAACTCATTTTAATTCTTGAAGTTTCTGAATTAGTGCTGTGTATGTTTTTTGCATGTACTGTATATACATGTGTGAGCATACACACATATGCCCAAACATATATAATAGTGCCAAGTCCAATGAATGGATGCACATAATGAAAGAAGGGAGAGGGGAGGCACAGGGGAAGGAAGGAAGGAAGGAAGGAAGGAAGGAATTTTGCAGTGTTGTAATTCAATAAATACAGGCTTTTGCTGAAGGAAAAATGGGGCGAAAGGAGACACTGAAGAATAGGAGGTAGGTAAATAGATTTTTAAACAATAGAAAAATGCAATTATGTTCTATAAGAAGATAAATAGAAGATTTGTGGTATTTGGGAATTTGCTACTGAGGAACTAAAACAAACATATGTCAGCCAGAGTCATTTTTCATGGACTGTGTTGTTTGCCAAGAAAAAGAATCAAGGGTGTGACAGAACAGCTTCCATTACTTATAAAGTCCACGAGAAACTTCTCTCTGGGCTAATATATTTTGGGGCACATAATATTGCAAAAAAGCAAAGACTGTACTAACCAGACACTGAAGATCTTAGGAGAAAACTCAAGATTCTGGAACCCAGATAGTATTCTTTTCCTTTTTCCAGTCAGTTGCAAAGAAAAGAATATTGAAAACTGATTTACTTGCTATGTAATTGGTACTGATGGGAGAGATTTGATTTTGTGGTCTGAAGTATCTGGAGGAGGGATTGCTGGCACCCTATGGATTTTATTTCACAGAGAAAGGTTAAAAGGTGTTTGACCAATTCATGGCAAGATATATAAGAAAGGCTATGAACAGAATCCTAAAGTAAAGGCCTCCTATAAGACTTGTACACTGTAGAAAGCAATGCTGTTGCTGAACTTACTAAAAATAAAACAAAGAACATTGCTTCTACACGAATGCTCAAAGTATGGGAATAAAAATGAACTTGAGCTGTTAGAGAAAATGTAATTGTTGTGATTTCTTGCCTGCAAGCGGATCCAGCAGCCGAATTGGATGATGATGAGGAGGTGTCTGGATTCACACTGGAGTCTGCAGAAGGCTCTGAGGAGCAAGAAGACTCAGAGCCAGATATGGAGCCCAGCCCATCTACTCACACTCAGGCAGAGACACACTGTTTTGGGGGCCAGAATTAAGCGATGATGAGGAACAGCTGGGGCCAGTCCTGGATTCACAGATACCTAGAGAGGAGAGCAAGACAACAGAGGGTGGTGGAGCAGCTCCATAGGCAAAGTAAGAGTCACTAAGAAGCTATGCCCTGGCTGGACTATAAAGAGGAGAGGTGTGGCAGGTGCTGGTTGCTGAAGGCAACAGTTCATGCTATGGCTTCGTGCTTCTGTTGTTGGATTTCTTGCATCAGGATTCTTGGCCATTTAACTAGGTTTGTTGGATTTCTGTGTGTTTGAGTGACTTGAACCTTGAGCATTCCAGTTGAGAACTCAGAGACTGATCTTGTTTGTTTCAATAGCTAAAGGACTGGTTGGAGTTTATTCCATAAAAGCTGTGTCAAAATAAAAGGGTTTTTTTCTTACAAAGTCCAGCCTTGTTCAATGAAAAGGGGTTTTTCTTGGGAGTAAGCAGTTGAGCAATAGGCTGGGACAAAACAATAATTTATGGAGAAGGCCTACTGGAGGAAGATGAAATAAGAGGGATGTTAGGAGAAAGTGATCACATAATACTGGAATTCATAATCTTATGGGAAACTAAACCTAGGTTTAATCACTTATTTAGACTTTACAACAATAAAACAAACAATTGGGAAAATGATCAGTAGGTTTCCATTGGTGGAGAAGGACTTGGAAATACAGATCAAAATGTGTGTGAGTTTCTAAAGGAGCAATTAAAAGTTAAATTGTGTACAATTCCAAGTAGAGAAAAATGTGGAGGACAAAAAAAAAGTGACTATACAAAAAGAAATTCTAAAACAAAAACTTTACATACAGGAAACGGTTGTGGGATAGATCAAGAGAAATTTAGTTTCCAAATATGAGAAGTCTTATCCACATCTTATAGATTTCAGGGACATCAAAATGTGATTGGCACAAGAAGCAGTTCCTGAAAGAATAAGGGTGACTTTCTTTTATAATAACATTCTAACAGAATAACAGAATTGGAAGAGACCATAGAGATCTTCCAGTCCAACCCCATGCTCAAGCAGGAGATCTTATACCATTTCAGACAAATGGTTGTCCAATATCTTCTTAAAAACCTACAGTGTTGGAGCACCCACTACTTCTGGATGCAAGTCATTCACTGATTAATTGTTCTGTTGTTGAGTTGCCTGCAGTTTATCCTTTTATGCTCAAGATTTCATGCTGTCATATTGTTCCCTCACTTTCATAACTGCACTCCACAGAACTATTTACCACCCGTTTACTATTTTCTGTTCATAGGTTATTCAAGTAGTATAAGACAACACAGTATTACTCCTGAGTTAGCAATTCTCTCTAATTGTCTTCATTCAATTGATAGAATCATGTGACTCAGCATTTGAGTCATCAGAGGTCTATTTGAGTGGTAGGCCATTTTCACATAGATTACTTTTTAGCCAATTCCTTTCTTTTTTCCAGAATGGCATTGTCTCCCTAAATCCTTCTGATGTTGCCAATTGGGTTTAGGCTCATAGGATTCAGACTAAATAATACCCTAAATAACAATTTGATGGAAAAGAAAAAAGTTCTCTTACACCAATACACCAACAGATGGATCCTGGGAGCATTGAAGGTCTGTGGCAAACCGCAATTCTTAACCACAGATAGATCTGAATTTACAGCTCCATTTACAATTTATAGTTTGCAAGAAAGTACGTTATTAAGACATTAATAATAAGCTAATAAGCTCCAGAAGATATATACAAAGAAGCTACAATGCTGGAAGAGATAGAGACAAGCTATTCCTTCAACATATACAAGCATATTACACCTTAATCATTCCAGCTGCTATTTAGTTAAGGGTTATGCTCTATCACTGAAGAAATACTTTGTTATTTTAGTTAATATTGTTCTTCTTTCCTCTACATACATATATGAAATAAATTCATAGAACATTCTTGCATGATCTGTATGTGATCTCCTATCCTCTTTTTTTCAGCTTTCAGAACCCTTCCCCAAAGATTATACCACCGAATTATACCATCATAATCTTATGTCTTTATTTAAAAGAAATTTATGTCAGGTGTAATGTACCTATTGTGCTATAAATAAATAAGTTAAAAAATAATTTCTACAAAAATAAAAAAGAAAAGAGGAAAGGAAAGGAAAGGAGGAAAGAAAAAGGTTGAAAAGTTTGGCTTAGTCCTGTATAGTGATGTCACAGCATCATTTCTCTTAAAAATATGCAGCTTTACAGTCACCTGTTACTTTGTAGAACATCTTACATGATAATGCTGTCAATGGCTATTATCTGGAAAGCAGGATATTATCTCCAGTATCAGGGGCTTTTCTTTCTGTTTCTGGTTTTGAACTGACTTCTGATCAGCCTCTGTGATTAAATAGATGAGTTTACTGAGCACTTAGGTATGATCCATACAACTGTTTTTTGTATTCTTTAAAATGTGCCTTTGTATAATGTGTCAAAGAGCAGCAACATAAATGACCACATCTATGCTGATAGCATTCTATGATGGCCATGGCTCCAGTCCTAGTTACAGACTTGCTTTGTTGCTAAGGATTGATTTCCCATCCCCTTCTTGTACTGCAGTTTGTCACTAGCTGATTATTTGCTTAGGAAAGTAGATAATCAATATGCTTCCACAGTCTTTAAGAGTTTGTTAATGTTAATAATAGTATTGCTTCAGAAAATTCAGTAAATATTTGAGGATTCACTTCCTTCGAGGATATATGTCTACTCTCAAAAAAATTAAAATCTTCTTACATTGTTTTTCAACCTCTAAAGTCTAGAGGTTTTTCAACCTCTAAAGTGCAGTATTATTTTTGTGTCTATAAAACTATATATTTTATGGTTGTTGTTTTTTTAATTACATTGGGTATGTAATCAATATACCGTATGCGTAAGTACATGCACATCTTTCTATAAAGACAATATGGCACTGTAAAATTCTTCTTATCTCTGACTAATGATGTTTTATTTGATATATTATATTCTTATCATGCAAAGTTTAATAATATTGCTGCACTATGCAACAAAAAGGTAAATAAAATAAAATAACATTCTCTTTATCCTTTGCGACCAAAATCATCATAAATTTATACCACACAGCTCAAGAAATAGAATAGTAACTGGAAATTTCATTAAGGATTCTTGCTATTTAAACAACAACAACAACAACAACATCAACAACAACAACAAGAGGCACACACAACTTCCACTGAATATTTTAAAATTACTTCATCTTTCAACCCATAGACATTTCTTGGAATAAAAGCTTGCAATTTACATAGAAAATATCAAAGGAAAAGGATGAACGTAGTTCTTTAAAACAATTTTAACAATGAAATTACAGTGTAGTAATGCAATCAGGCAAATCCCTGGAATATATTGTCTTATGCTTTCTTCTCCCACCATTTTAGATGTCTGTAGGAAGTGCAAAATTAAGATTATCCCTATTGTTTTTTATTTTTTTATTTTTATTTTTTTTATAATTTATATCCCGCCCTTCTCCCGAAGGACTCAGGGCGGCTTACAGGCAATAAAAACGGAACTATACAATAAATATCTAAAAACAATTAAAATATATATTAAGTAAGCCTGTTATTTTTAGAAAAGTTATAAAATCCCTATTAAAATCCCTATACAATCCCCCCCCTAGGCCAATCCCGCTTGATGGAAAAGCCATGT
>NW_015387138.1:103374-104384 GCF_001527695.2 Protobothrops mucrosquamatus
CATGGAGCGCTTTAAATGTGGTAACCAACACCTTGAAGCGCACCCGGAAGGCTACTGGCAGCCAGTGCAGCTCACGCAAAAGCGGTGTTATATGGGAGCGACGAGTCCCTCCCAACACCGCCCGCGCGGCCGCATTCTGGACTAGCTGGAGCCTCCGGATGCTCCTCAAGGGGAGCCCCATGTAGAGAGCATTGCAGTAATCCAGGCGGGAGGTGACGAGAGCCTGAGTGACTGTGCGCAAGGCGTCCCGGTCCAGAAAAGGCCGCAACTGGTACACAAGGCGAACCTGATAAAACGCCCCCCTGGTCACGGCCGACAAGTGATCTTCCAATGTCAGCCGTGTATCCAGGAGGACTCCCAAGTTGCGCGCCCTCTCTGAGGGGGCCAGAATTTCGCCCCCTATAGTCAGCGATGGAATCAGCTGACTATGCCGAGGCGCCGGCATCCACAGCCACTCGGTCTTGGAAGGGTTGAGTCTGAGTTAAATTTTCTTCTGTAAAAATCATCATTTTTGTAGATATTAAGCTTTGCTTTTGTTTGATGCAGCATCTATCTTATTATGAAGTCTTATGTTTCTTGAACTTTTAGAACGACTTTTTTTTAAGTAGAGTTTTTACATCAGCCTGGGAAAATACCACAACAAGATCCAAAACATCAAAGAGAATTGATTTTAGCTGGGGTCATGTAAGGCAGCAGGGTTTTACATAGTACACTCATGGCTTCATGAGTATATCTTTTTGAAAATAATGGCATACAGTACCTTCCCATTACACTTTATTTATGTGAGGGAAAAAAAACTACTATGTGCTTTTTTTGTTTGGTCTATGAACATAAGGTACAATTAGGAGACATACTGTCTCCTTAAAAACCACATTTTTTTCTTTATAATTTATGATTTTCAGAATAATTAAGTTAAAATTACTTAAATGATGAGAGATAGGAGAGATATATGTTCAGTATAACGTCTCCCAAAAGAATTCATAGTGTTAGACTGCAATCCATTTTGTCAT
>NW_015387138.1:106179-136253 GCF_001527695.2 Protobothrops mucrosquamatus
GCCGTGTCCCCCCGACATGGCATGGGTTGGCCTACCCACCCTATCCCCCCCCACACCCCCTAAAAATTTCTCAAAACACCCCACTAAAAACCTAACCAATTTGGGTTTTTTCCCACAAATTACTGCTGCACACCACCTCTCGGGGCTCCACACCCCTTCATCAAGGTGGGCCCTTGAGAGTGTACTGGGCCAGGTCTGCTTTATGCTTTTAAATACCAGACATAAGCAAAATATAAGAAATAGTTTGTTACCTGTTCTTTTTTTTTTTAAAGAATATATAATGATAAGCCAGTGCAAGGCTGCAAACAGGTGTTTCACCTTGACAAACGTTCAAATAAAGTATCTTTTTCAAAGCTGCAGCATGGAACAATATGTGTTTTTAATTCTTGATTTCATTTTGCGTTGATTCTAGTCATGAAGCATATTTTTGGTAAGGCAATATGTTGGCATTTTAAAGTTCATCCTGTACTTTCTACAGAACCATTTAGTTTGGATTCCATAGAACATATAAACAAAGCCTCTGGTGAATCACTTCAGGATTGTGCATTGTATTGAAGGTCAGGTGACTTCAGCAAATTAAGTTGCCAGCTGGAAAAGACTTATCATGAATAAAACGTCTTCCAGATTGCATTATCTTCCTTCACACTAAACTTTGCCTTACTGTCCTAACCAATTGAGGTCACTAAATTGCCTCATCAAGATAAATCACAGTTCTTATTCAACTTGATGAAACAAATCATGTCACCATTACAGCATGATCTGTTAATCAAAGCAGATCTGGGTCACT
Organism: Protobothrops mucrosquamatus; assembly: GCF_001527695.2. Taxonomy (NCBI): domain Eukaryota; kingdom Metazoa; phylum Chordata; class Lepidosauria; order Squamata; family Viperidae; genus Protobothrops; species Protobothrops mucrosquamatus. The sequence continues at coordinate 106,967 of NW_015387138.1, forward strand.
TTACATGGGCCTGTTGAATAATAGCATTGTCCCGAAAACATTAGTAGTTTTACTGGGTAATCTATATCTGTGGGGTTTTTTTTTAGCATTGCTGGAAGACAAAAAGGTTAAGATGTTGAATTCTGTTATTTCTGCTGGAGCATAATAAGAAGCAGCAGATTTGTTTCCCAATTTGTGCCCTGTTGAGGGAAAACGCTTCACAGTTACATCACAGGCTACATAGCACAGCACCTGTATAACCAAAGTATTTTTCGAACAAAGGAATTAAAAACACAACTGTGTTGTCTCAGATGTTATGTAAGCCTTCTCATTAATTCCTCCTAATGTCATTTAATCTACAGTTTTGATATAACCCCAACTCATTAACTTCTAAAAAAGTGCTTAAGGCCCATCAGACTTAAGTAGTCATTTATATCAGGGCTTTTCAATCGGCGGTATGCGTACCGCCGGTGGTACTTTGGCACCTGGCAAGTGGTACATGACCACCCTAGAGAAGTGGTAGCGGGGAAGGGGAGAGGAATGAGCTGAAGCGGAGGCAGTGCTGCACAAGCCTGAGGGAGAGACAGCTGGACCTGCAGGCTGTCGGGGCTCAGCAGAAACCCCAGGATCAGAGCTGGTCTCCAACTGATTGGTGCTTCTTAAAGCAGGGCATAGCTGGAAGTTCATTGAAAAAAAGGGGGGGGAGAGGAAAGGTTATAAAACAGGGAGGTTTTGGCGGGAAAGGGCCAGCCAGGGGCTGCCCCTGCCCCACCCCCTGGGCATGCGCACAGGAGGCAGTGAGCGCCCAGTGGCCCTGCTGACTGTCCCTGCTGACTGGTCAGAAAGAAAAGAGGCCAGCCCAGGCTGACCGGGTGCTGATTTATAACCTTGTAGCTACCATCAAAGCCAGAACGCACTCAGCCTTAGATCCACGGGGTAGCCCTTGAATCAGCGATGGCCCACCTCACCACCTCAGCTCTGCCCCTACTCTGTGGGTGCATGTGCATACGCAAGAGGTGGTGAGCGAGCGTGCAGGGCCTGGTGTCCCTGGGGGCTGTGGTCTGAGCGCTTCACATGTTTATTTTTTTAAGCTGCCCAAACCTCTGGTCAGGTGGCTTCCTATTTTGACCCCTCCCCACATTGTTGCCGCTGTGCCTGAAGGGCCTCTGCATAGCTCACAGCTCACCTCTCCCAGACCCATGCACAAGTTTGTGTGTGTGTGGGGTCTCACTCCTTGCAGCCCCACACTGTGACATTGGGGAGAAAAAGAGAGATAAGAGAAACTGTGATGGCAGCTTCTTGCAGCCTTCCACGAGGCTGAGGGTGGGAGCTGAGGGGGGCAGGGTGCCATGCGATCGGTGGCACCTTGAGAAAAAGAAATAGGTATTCCCAAAAACAGTTTTCATTAGTTTGCAGCCTGCCATAGCAGAAGGTCTCTGTTGAGGGTGCAGAGCTGCAAAGGGTGAGACCCCCCCTCCACGCACACAGACATGCACACACACACACGTGTGGGAGAGGTGAGCTGAGAGCAACACAAATACAACAATAGGGGAGGGGTCAAAATGGGAAGCCTCTGCCCACCGCTTCCTGCCTGTTGCCACCTCTGCCCGGAGCCTCTGGCAGCTTAAAAAAAAGCAGGGGAGGAAGGGAGGGAGGGAGAGAGGAAGGAAGGAAGGAAGGAAGGGAGGGAGGGAGGGAGGGAGGGAGGGAGGGAGGGAGGAAGGAAGGAAGGAAGGAAGGGAGGGAGGGAGGGAGGGAGGAAGGAGAGGCAACTTGATTGGAAATGCCCCAGTTCAAAGGAGAAAGCAATTTTGTGTTCTGTTTTGTTACAGACAGGACTTTGCTGGCAATCCAACTTGTGAGTTTTAGAAAAGTAACTCCTCCTTGTGTGTTGCTAACAGCCATTTCTAGTGGGGAAAACAGGACAAAGCAGAGTGGGGGAAATATTTTCCTTTGCTATATTCCAGTGTGAATTAGACCATGGCAGGGTCCCTACAGGAGAGCCCTTTTAAGGATTATGTATCAATAGAAAAGCAACTAAGCTACTCTGTTCCTAAATGCTAAAGCTGTTGCACATAAAAAAACAGAGGACTCTGATCAACTATCACAGCCACAATTTTGACAGTTTTGCTGTACTGTTGTCTGTGGACATCCCCACTAAATGCAAGCATGGGATAAACTGAGTCTGGTTTTTCTCAATCTTTTAAGTGTCCACAAACTACTAGCAAAAGTGACATTTGATCACAAGGTAAGGAGGCATTGAGAAATGTTTCCCCTTTTTCATTTGAGCATCCAAGAAGGGACAGGAAAGGAGAAAAGGAAAGAGGAAATACAAAGAAAAAGAAGAGATCAAGAAAGGAAAAAGAAGGAAAAAGGGAAGGAAGAAGAAAGAAAGGAGATTGAAGAGGGAACGAAAAAAAGAAAAGGGAAGAAGGAAGAAAAGAAAGAAGGAAGGAAAGAAGGAAAGAAAGAAGGAAGGAAGGAAAGAGATTATAATGAGAGGAAGGGAGGCTCTGAGGGAAATCCTGGCTTAGCACTTGGCCACCAGCACCTCTGTTGCCCTTTCGCCATCCCCTTGCTCCGTCCTCCTGACCTATCCTGCAGTGGTGGGATTCAGCCAGTTCGCACCACTTTGGCAGAACCGGTAGCTAATTTTTTGTTGCCCAGGTCCAGAATGGACTTCTGGAAGAGGCATCCACATAGAGAACCGGTTGTTTACATATTTGAATCCCACCACTGCTATCCTGTTGGTCTCCCATCCTATCATGAAGGATGTTTTGGTTACAAAGCCCGATCTCCTTGCATGGAGAGGAAGTGGGCTCCCTCTGACCCACACATTTTGCCCTCCTGACCCATCATGAGCAACCTGGGAGAGCAAGCACAGCAGCAGCAGCCTCGAGGAGGAGGTAAGCACAGCCGTGTGCCCCCTCAGGGAAGTGGAATTGGACTGGGTTGAGCTGCAGGGTCCTGGTGCCCCGGGAACTCAAGGGCTGGGCGCTTGCCCTCCGCTGTCCAGGGCTACGGGCAGCCCGCACCACCCTCTGGAAGTTCCCAGTGCAGCCCAAGAAGGACAGTGAGGCTCCTCCAGTGGACCAAGCCCTGGTGCCCACCCCCCTCCACCAGAGACCCCTGGATCCCCCCACAGTCCCACCTGCCTCCCCCCACAGGAGCCCCCCAACCTGAGTGATGTTGAACTGGCCACGCCTCCCAGCCATTGACTTTGCTTGTCAAAAGGTTGCAAAAGGGGACACTGTGACCTTCATAAATATGAATCAGTTGCCAAGCATCCGAATGTAAATCACGTGATCCTGGGGATGCTGCAATAGTCATAAGTGTAAAAAAGGGTCATAAGTCACATTTTTCAGTGCTGTTGTAACTTCAAACAGTCATTAAGCAAACTGTTGTAAGTCGAGGAAAACCTGTACTTTATCACTTTTTCCTCTTTTTTTTTTGGTCATCAAGTTTTTGAAACCTTGCTAGGTGACTGGTGGTACTCGAATATTGCCATATCCTAAAAGTGGTACAATCGGTGAAAAGGTTGAAAAGTCCTGACTTATATGACTTCTTGTTTTCTCTTCAATTATATCTGTGTTTTAGAGTGATCTGTATTAGGGCTCAGGGAGTAGAAGAAACAAATGAATAGGATAAAAATGGGACAAATATATATTTTAGGGAATAGCTTGAGACAGAAAGTTGCTTATTTATTAAAAATGTGAGCTTGTCTACCAATGTCCTAATTTCTTTCTGTCCTAAGACCTAGATAGCTATCCAACAATACTGAATGCTCATTCCCTGTGGGAAAAAATGAATGTTTGTGTGTGTGTGTGTGTGTGTGTGTGTGTGTGTGTGAGAGAGAGAGAGAGAGAGAGAGAGACAGAAAGAGAGACAGAGAGAGAGACAGAGAGAGAGACAGAGAGAGACAGAGAGACAGAGAGACAGAGACAGAAAGAGACAGAGATGTGACAACTTTTAACCTGTTTTTGAAAGGAAGCCAATTGGCACTATGTTTTATTTTAAGAGAAATAACTTCTCATAATTTAAGGTTTATATGCCCATGAGGTGTGTTTATGTTCCAAGATCATTATTACTATAATTTTACATATAGTTTTAAATTGTTTCTTTATTAGAAGAAATAAAATATTTAGAATACATAGGTTGTCCTTGGTTATTCAGAAGTTTGGATGGCTCTGAACATGTGGGACTTAGGACCGGTCTCCAAGTTCTGTCTGTAGCAGTGTCCCCATCGTCATATGATACTGATTCAGTCACTTGGCAACCAACTCGTATTTACAATGGTTATCATAACAGCATATAGTGATCACGTGATCACCATTTGTAAACTTCCCTGTCAGTTTCCCACAACTGAAGTAAATGGGGAATGCATGTTCCAAAACTGAAACATCATTGAAAAATTTCTATACAAGGGCCCTGCACTACGAGTTGAACAGCCTATTGGATCATAAGAAGGGTTTCCCCAAATGATCTTAGTACATCGATCAGAGTATTAGAACAGATAGTCTATTAATATCTGGGTCTAAGCTGTTTTAGTACTTTTCTAATATTCCTGGATGAAATGATTCCATTCCAAAATGCTGCAAGAGAGGTTTTATGCTTTCTTAATACTTTAGCCAGAGAATCACCTATTTATAGTCCCTCTATCTTATGTTTGTGTTTGTAAGTCCCCATCGATCACTGGTTCCAATATGAAACAATGAATTCTCCCAAAGCTAGAATTATACAACAGATAGACTTTTATATACTAGAATCATCGCAAATCCCATGCCAAGGAGAAAATAGTTGCAAGGATAAGATATGTTTCTAATTCTGGGGTAACTGCTACTATTAGAGCATAAGAGACTGTACAAATTATATTTTAATATAATAACCATGATGACTTTATAAGGAAACCAAGATGAATATGATTAGTGTCTATTTCTAAAGATAGAGAATGTTTAGATATGCCAAGTGTGTTCTTATTCTTGCAGCTGTGGTTGTCTAATTCTCAGTGTAGAGAATTGAATTCTACTTCAGTTCAACATTACATGTTTTAAATCTCTAAAAGTTTACAGAGCAAATAGATAGGAAATATCAAGGTACCAACTAAATGCATTGACATGCTAAACTGAAGTATATTAACTAAATTGCAACAACTGAAAACGATGATAATAACTCTGCTAATTTAATGTATTTCTGAGATTTAAACATCATGTTTTGATTACACTTTATGTCAGGATTTGAGATTCTTTTTTTCTGTCATGGATTTCATTCTCTCAGCTGTATGAGGGCAAACTCTTCCATTTAATGAATGGCCAAGCAGGTTGTGGCTTTAAGAAAGCTGATCTGAATGTTCAATATATGGCCAAAATCAAAAGTATTACCCATCAATCTAAAGAAAACCCTAATATAAATTTAACTTTCCCCCCCCTCTCAGCAGTTTCATAATGGTTTTCCTAAAACAATTCCTTTGTTGAAAAGGGGTATTTTTGTTTTTGATTAGCAATAGTTTTGTGGGTGACTGAAATATTTATCTACTTTTTTCTGAATTTTGATGTTTCCTACCATAGATTTGTATTCACTTATTCTATCTTGCATAAACAATAGAAAGTAGTGCTGGCATGCAACATCATTTATTGGACACAGAAACTCCTAGGTTAAACCTATGAGCGTTTTCTTTTATAAAACAGTCTTGGACTTCCGGTTTGAATTCCGGTGCCGATGGCGGCTTTTCTCTTTGCCGCCTGCCCCAAAGACGCGTAAAAGCCTCAGGAGCAGTGCCAAACAGCTGCTCCGTGGCTTGAAATCCCCTTCCCCGGGCAAAGGGGAGGGGGGGAGTTTCCCTGATAGGGGTAGAACTCCCGAGCCCTCACAGTTTTATAGCTGTGGGGGTGAAGGTGAGTTCCCCCGGAGTCAGGGACTTTTCTCCGCGCTTCGGGCTGCCTCCGTTCCAGCGAACGAAGCCAGACACGGATTCAACCTCCGCTTATGGGAGATCGTGAGTAACTTTTGTGAGCGGACAGAGCGATCCAGGTGCTGGGGAGCTGCAAGGATCTGAGCCTTTAGCTCTGAACTTAATAACTTCTCCACTGATCTTTAAAGTTTAAGAAGAAAGGGGAAAAAATGGCCGTGGAAGGGCGTTTTGCTCTCTAACAGAGACTTTCACTTTTTGAGGACTTTCAACTCTGCTTTCACTTTCTGCTGGACTACTTCTGTATTAGACTTATTTGTACTGTTGGTGGGCAAGCTATTTGCTTTTGCTTTTGGTGGCAGTTTTAAGAAAATTTTATTGGACATTATATTATACAAATTAAATCAGAGAAGAGGGGAAGAGAAAGTAAAATGGCTTCAAAGCGGGGGGGAAATTTTCCTCCTCAGAAAGGCTTGAGCTCCTCTTCTCCAGCTGTACAGATATCACAGCAGACAAAACCTACTCCCCCACCCTCTCCTCCAATGCCAGCTTTAACATTGAAAGATTTACGAGAGGCCCTAAAGGACACTGCCAAACAGATTAGATGTGAAATGGATGAGCTGTTTGAAAATAAACTTGAGGAAAAAATTGAAGAAAAAAATGTTGAGCTGAGAGATGATATAGTGTTTGCATTGCAAGGCTTGGCAGATCATGTAGATCGCATTTCAGGTCGGGTGGAAGAAGTGGAGGAGCATGTGGAAGTTTTGGAGATCAGAATGGGGAAAGTGGAAGAGAATACTGATATAAATCAGAATGAGATTCTTATGTCACAATTTAGAGAAATGGAACATGCGTTGAGAATAAGAGGATTGAGAGAAAATACTCAAGAAAAACTGGAGGAGGAAATTGCAACAGAATTAGCCTCGGTTTTGTCCTGCCAACCTGAAGAAGTCATGAGAGAAGTGGAAATTTTTTTTAGAGTTAATTCATGGGTGGCGAGACAGAGAAACCTTCCAAGAGATGTTGTTGTTTACTTTTCAAAAAAATCAATCCGCAATGAAATTATTCAAGCTTTTTATAAACAGAGATTTCAAATCTTAGGACAAGATGTGATAATTTTAAAAGAAATACCACCTAAGATACTCAGAAGAAGAAAGGATTTTGCTTTTTGGGCTGAAGAATTGAAAGTGAGACAAATACAATTCAGATGGGAGATACCAGCTGGTATAATTGTTAATTATATGGGCGTGCGTTATCGGCTTAACATGGTGGTAAAAGCAAAAGATTTTTACAGTTCAATTTTGAAAGCAGGCCCATCAGCATCTCCACAAGGCATTAGGAAGGAAAGAATTCAAGAAGATAAAGACAATCAAGGAGCTACATCATCATCAAGTGTTATTAACTTACAAGACCAAATTCAAGCTGAGTTACAACTCTTGGAAATCAAAGATGATCCAAAATCACAGAGAATGACCTGTGCAGCTCATAGACGCAAAGAAAGAGAGCAATGAAGAGTGGATGCGGTACCTACAGAGCAGCAAGTAACTTCAGAGCCAGTGGGAGGAGCGAGACCAAAGATATCAGTGTCGGCTGATTTGCAAGGGGCGTTCCTGAGGCTCTCTGCCACTAAAGATGGCAAGGTTCCTGACATGGAATGTTAATTCACCGCAGAAAAGAAAAAAGGTATTTTACTATTTGAAGAAACATAAAAATGATGTTATTTGCTTGCAAGAGACTCATATTACAGCAAAAGATCAAAAGTATTTGACTAATTCACGGTTGGGAACACATTTTATTGCACCTGCGCCCCAGAAAAAAGGTGGAGTAGTTATTTATGTTAAGAATGAGTTTTTGCCTAAACTGATTGATTTTGATCCAGAAGGAAGATATGTTTTTATTGAAATGCTTTTGAACGGGAAGAAATGTCTTATTATTGGATTATATGCTCCAAATCAACAGCAGAAACAGTTTTATAAATTGATACATCAGAAGATAAATCAAATGGATTATAAATCTGTTATTATGATGGGAGATTGGAACGGTGTCTTAGATTCAAGAAAAGATAAGAAAGGTTCCTGTAAAGCTTTTAACTCAACATTGCCTAAAACTTTTTTTGATTTGAAAGAGGAATTGGAATTAGAGGACATATGGAGGGAACGGAATATGGACGAGAAAGACTATACTTTTTTCTCGGATAGGCACCAATCCTATTCGAGAATTGATTTTTTTCTGATATCTAATGACTTTCTTTCTAGGGTGAAGAATGTTAAGATCTTTCCTAGGACACTGTCTGATCACAGTCCGGTGTGGATGGAATTATTTGGTGAAGAAGGAAAGAGAAGATCATGGAGATTGAATGAAAATTTGTTTAGATATGATATAAATGTGCAGAAGTGTAAGGGTCATTTGAAAGAATTTTTTCTGTTAAATATGCATAAAGGTACTCCGACTTCAATAGTCTGGGATGCTAGCAAAGCTTATATGAGAGGTATTCTGATTTCTATGAATACTGATCATAAGAGAAAGCAAGCACAAAAACAAAAGACTTAGAGGAGGAGATTAAATCGAAAGAACAGGCTTTTATTTTAAATCCGTTGGATAATAATTTAAAAGTATCTATAACCATGCTTAGGGAACAATTTAATATGTTAATAGCTGACCAGACAGCAACTAGCTTAAGGTATATGAAATATAATACATTTTGTAATGCAAATAAACCTGGAAGGTGGTTGTCTTATCAACTACGGAAAAAACAGAAATCAAGAATTATAGAGAAAATAGATTATAATGGTAAAGTGACATTTCAACAAAACTTGGTTAAGAAGAGTTTCTTGGAGTTTTATTCTAGGTTGTATGCCTCTGAAAAAATACAAAGTGGAGAAATAGATAAGTACTTACAGGAGGCACACTTTTCTAGATTGTCTGATATTCAAAGGGGAAAAATGAATAGTTTAATTACAATTGAGGAGATTAAGGGAGCAATTAAACAATTAAAGGTTGGTAAAGCTCCTGGTACAGATGGATTTACAGCGGTTTACTATAAGACATTAGTTGAAGAAATGATAGAACCTTTACAGGAACTGTTTAATAGTATATTGCTGGGTAAGGAGGTACCTTCTACTTGGAGGACCGCTTTTATAGCTTTAATACCAAAGGAGGGTCAGGATTTGACACAACCTAAGAATTATAGACCCATATCTTTATTGAATATAGATTACAAGATTTTTTCTAAAGTATTGGCAAATAGATTAATGCAAGTGCTGTGCCAAATGATTCACAGTGATCAATCGGGATTTATAAATGGAAGATACATGAAGTATAATGTAAGACAGATTACTAATTTATTGGAATATTTGGATATGAACAACCAAATTTCGGCTGCTTTCATATTTCTAGATGCTGAAAAAGCATTTGATCAATTAGATTGGGGTTTCTTATTTCAGGTTATAGATAGAATGAATTTTGGGGAAAACTTTTTTTCTGCTCTTAAGGCAATTTATCAACAGCAGTCAGCACAGATTATAGTTAATGGGGGGGGGGGTAACGGAAGCATTTAAAATTGAAAAAGGAACTAGACAAGGATGTCCTTTATCCCCATTGTTATTTGTGTTAACAATGGAGATTTTGTTAATTAAAATTCGTGAATCTTCTGTAATAAAAGGAATTAAGGTTAATAAGATTGATTATAGATTAAGAGCTTTTGCAGATGATCTAGTGTTAACACTAACTCAGCCGATAGATTCGGTAATTGAGCTGGTTGAAATTATTGCACAATATGGGAAAGTTTCTGGTTTTAAGGTAAATTCTAATAAGACTAAGATATTATCGAAAAATATGTCTAAGGAGGATAAAGATATGTTAGTTAAACTTACAGGTTTTGAAATGGTTAAAAAGATAAAATATTTGGGGGTTTATATTACAGCTTCTAACACAAAACTGTATAAGAATAACTACGAAATTTTATGGGCTAAGGTACAAAAGGATTTAAATGATTGGAAAAAAATTGCAATTATCTCTGTTGGGAAGAATTTCAGCTGTAAAAATGAATGTTCTTCCTAAATTTCTTTTCTTGTTTCAAATGATTCCTATCTTAAAAAAAGATGCTAATTTGGAGGGATGGCAAAAGGGTATCAACAAATTTATCTGGGGGGGTAAGAAACCAAGAGTTAGGTTTAAGATTATGCAGGATATAAGAGAGCGAGGGGGACTTAAAGTCCCTAACTTAAAACTATATTATGATGCGGTGGCTTTGACATGGATTAGTGATTGGTTAAACTTGACAAATGGAAATATACTTTCTCTTGAAGGATGGGACTTGTTATTTGGTTGGCAGGCATATTTAATTTATGATAAAAAAGTAGATAGGAATTTTAAGACTCATATTTTGAGAAGTGCTTTACTTCGAGTTTGGAAGAAATATTATTATAGATTAAATTACAAAATTCCAATTTGGGCAAGTCCAGGACAGATAATAGAGGGGATATCTAAGGGAGTCAAATTGGATAAAGTCTCATACAAAGAATTACTTTTGCCGGAAGGACGAGATTGGCAACTTAAATCCTTGGGAGATCTGAAACAAGAAAATATTGAATATTCATGGTTTTATTATAATCAATTGTTTATGAGGTGGTGTTTGGATCAAAAAGTTGGTATTACAGTACAGGATGTGAATTTGATTAAACAGATCAGAGATCAATCTCAAGCTCATATAAAAAGAATTTATGGTGTATTGGTTGAATTGGATTCGGAAACAGAATTGGTGAAGGATTATATGATAAAATGGGCTCAAAATATACAAGAGCCGATCTTATTGGATACATGGGAGACAATTTGGATTAGGAATGTAAAATTTACTCAAGCTCAGAATTTAAGAGAAAATTTTTATAAAATGTTTTATAGGTGGCATTTGGACCCTCAAAAATTGTCCCGTATGTATCCTAACTTACAACCTAAATGTTGGAGATGTGGAAATTTAGATGCAACTTATTTTCATGTGTGGTGGTCTTGTAGGGCGGTTAAAGCATTTTGGATAAAGATATGGTGGAATATTCAAAATATTTTTAAGAAAAAGATAAAGTTTAAGCCTCAGTTATTTTTGTTGGGCATTATGGAAAATTTAGATAAAAAAGAAATGGAATTGATGCTGAATTTGATAACTGCTGCAAGATTATTAGTAGCTCAATGTTGGAAAACGGAATGTTTGCCCACTATAGAAGATTGGGTTTTTAAAGTTTCAAATCTAGCAGAAATGGCTAAGATTTCAGCCTATGTGAAGGATTATTCACAAGAAAGATATATTTTGGTTTGGAGAAGATGGATAGATTATATTGAGAATAAATATGGAACTAAAAAGTTTCATTTGGTTTTTGAGTAAATTTTAGATTGTTAATGTAGTTTACTTTTTTTTAAATTAGTAATAATGATGTTTAATATGTTTGTTCAGAAGAGACCTAAAGGATGTTATAGAATTGTTAATTTAAGGGTGATATAATTTAAGATAGAGTATAATTATTGTATTGTTAACCCTGTGTGTGGCTCTGGGAAGTCGGGGGGGAGCGAGGGGGGTGGGATAGGGTGGGTTTTGGGGAGGAGGGGAATTATATTGTAAAACTTTTAAAAATTTTCAATAAAAAAACAGTCTTATTGTTGAATATTAAGCTAATGTAATAAGTTATATTCAAATATAAATGAGAAAAAGACATTTCAATCAGCCTTAAATCATAATACAACATAAATGAAGAACTTTGAAGCATAACTTATTTAAAACCATTCCCTCCATTAACAGCTCACTTAAATTTACAGGAATTATTTAAATATCACAGGCTGCCGTTTTTTAAAAGTGCTTATCATTTCAACAGTTCTTATGGTAGTAGGCCAAAATAGCACTCATTACAGAAAATCACAGCACGGAAATTGTGAAAAGTGCTTATAACTTTATCAGGTTTCATAGCAAATCACATATAATAAATAATTATCCAATCAATGTGTCTAGGATGAAAGAAGTAGGCTGAACTATTTGCAAGTGTCACTAAATTGTGCAGCATTCAACATTTTTTTAAGCACTGTATAATTACTGCAAGGTTATGTTCACACTGTTTTTTTAAAATTTAAAGTTGCTAAATATAGCAATATATGAAAAGCAATGCATTTTAATATCTCAAATGTTTTTGCACCTTTCACATTACATTGCTATTGATTCTACCAGTAGTGCTACTAAATTGGAACCAGGAGTTTAATCTTAATCGTAATAGTATTGATGCAGCAAGTGAGGTTGCCATGGTTGCTGCTGCACAATAGCAATGTTATGGATGCTGCCAGAGAGGCTACCATGTTCTTTCATGGATCCCATTTCTCATCCTTTCTCCCATCTGCTCACCGACTTGCCAGAGAACAGATGGGCAAGGAGCAATGGGAATAAGAAGGAACGGAGTAACAGATGTAACAGCAGCAGGCACTCTCTCCTGCTGCTATATCATAACTATATTTCTATTTATATGAAACACCTTCTTTATTTTCCATTGGAAAATAATCATATTATTGTTAAGTTATAGTTTGCTCAGTTATTGTTGTGACTGATGTCCAACCTGGCAGGTGTGTAATTTGAATAGCTTAGATATGTTATTTATGTGCATTAGGAACTGCTGTATAAGATCATCAAAGTTGAACTCAGTTGGCCCTATTCTTTGCATTTGTGATCATAACTTAATCATGAGGCAAGTAAAATTACATTTTAAGGTAGAATTAAAAACATCACGCAGGTTTATATTGGTAGGATATTTAGAAATGGTGTATGTACAGTATGTATGTAGGATTTGAATGACCTTATATTCAAATAACATATGAAGGATTTCAGGACTTTGTGATTTTGCCCTGTGTCTCTCCACAGTCATAGTCAGTGTCTTTCTGCTGTACATATCTTTCTGCATGCACTGGAGTAGATTGTATATGTTTATTGAGATACATTAATTGATTATAAAAGAGTAGTACATCTGGTGTATGTATTTGCATAATTTCTACTATTCTGAGTAACTGTATCTGAGTAACTGTATCTTTGGATAGGAATTCTTAAGAATCAGTTGTGTGTATTCAAAATTTTCATTTCAAGAAAGCAAATATGTGAGATTAAAAAAACTTGCACCAAAATCTGAACAGAGATCAAGCCTAAGTATCCAAACAAAACCCCCACTTGTTTGAATCCATAGCAATCCCTCTTCATCTAGAATCATACCCAAACTCTTGACTCCATTTTTTTAATATATGAGAAGTACGGTGGTTCTCATTTAGCAACTATACTTTAGTGATCACTCACAGTTACAATGGTCATAAAAAGTAACTTTGCAACCACTCTTTGCATTTACAACCTTCACAAATCTATAAAGCAAAGGAAAGGTGAGGTAAGATGATAATCACAGTTGTGGTTTCACTTAGCAACTGCTTTGCTTAATGACCAAGGTGCCAGTTGCAACTGTGGTAACTAAATGAGGACTATCTGTACTTATTCCACACAACCAGGGTACAAGGTCCACCAATGTCAGTGATTTATTACACAATTTTGCTCAAATTTTCTCCCCTCATTGGGTTATTCCTCTCATTGTCCCAATTATTCCTCTTGTACTTTTATAGCTCTTTCCACTTAAATTCAAGCTTTTACTCAGTCTGTGGGGTTGCTCTCATCCCTACCCAAATGTTCCAACTTTCTGGTGCCAATTCATCAGATCCCTCCATCTTTTTTCTAATTTTTTTATTACTAAATTCAACAAGCTAAAACTGATATGATGTTTTTTTACTACTTTTTTTTACTACTGAACCAAACAGTCCAAGGGATGCATTAATGTAGTGTATTTATGGGTATACAACATGACAAATAATGTTGAACTGTTCAATACTAGATCAGCTGTACTCAATAAATAGTTCTGTATTTCTTTTACTACTGATGGCCAGTTGATGCAAGTGTTACAAATCTCCTGGGGAATGTTCTTTATGTAAGTGTAATTCATACATAATTTAACATTAAAATTACGGGAATACAAAACGTTCCAAACTATAAATGCTCTTTTTTCCCTTCAAATTTTCCCTATTTCAAGTTTGAAAGAACTTGTTCCATCTACTGCAGAAGTTCCAAACTTGAAATGGCCTTGTTTTAAACTCAAAACATGTGTTTTGGATTTGAAACTGACTTATCTTCTGTTGGAATAGTGAAATTGAACGACCTCATACCCTGATAATATGTAAATGCAGCTTATGCCTTAGAGCATGGGACTTGGGGTATAATATTATAGATAGATTTTTATGAATTTAGGCATGTGGGGGTTTATTTTGAGACTCAGACTATATATATATTCAGGCTTTTGTACAAAAATCCTTAATAGATTTGCTGTCAACTCTATAATGAGCATGACTGCAGCCAACTTTTTCTTCTCATTCTAGGTTGCCACATAGAATGGAACCAAGGTCATCTGCTGCTCCCACAACCAGGGACTGGGCGTTGCATAAAAGCCTGCCAAATAAATATATTGGGGAACGTAGCTGCTTGCGTAGTTTTATGTGTGGGGCATTTAACTTTGTAGTTTGGCAATTGTTACTTGTGTATTCAGACTTGGTTTCACTTTTGACTGTGCTGATACTTTGTAACTAATAAACATGTTCTTTGATGAATTTTCAAGCCCAGAGTTCTGCTTTATTTGTCTCTGTCTGTCGGAACTATGACATTTGCATTCGATAAATATTTGGAATAATAAATTTTTAATTTAGAACATTTTGCATACTGCTGTTCAAATGTAGTACAGGAGTGCATAAAATAAGTCTCAGCTCCAAGGCCTTTTACAAATCTGGAAAACTCTTCAGAATCCATCCATACTGTGCACTAAATTGTAATTTTAAAAGATGGGGAAATTCATAGGAAGTAGCTATAATTTTAAGCTTAATTTAATTTTAAATGTGTACAATTTTGTGTTTGGTTACATCAAACTTGGGAATTGTATCCATTCTCACACTAATCAAAGATTTAAATATAGACTTTGATCTCAGAAAGTATTAATATTCCTGAACATATCTCTGATGTAATCTCTTCATTTTAAACATATATTTAACACAAGGGAGGCTACTTTTTAAAATTAGGGAAAAGGATTAATTCTGCAGCAGTATGTAGAAACGTATGGGAAGACTCCCAGTGGAAGGAAAAAAGTTAATTATAAAAAAGTTCAAGAAACAAAGTTAGGGAGAATTCATTGTTCATTGAATTTCCCTATTGTATTCAGTTCAAATGTGAAAAGTGAAGATCTTTTTTTAAGCCAAATGGCAATTTCTTCTTTAAATGCAACCACTTTTTTTTAACCTATACTCCACAGAAATTATGTTTAAAAATATCTCTTGATTCACATAGTTGATAAAAGAAGGTTAGAACATTTAGATGAAATGTTCATTTCACTTACTAGATACTGGAATATGTGTTTTAGGAAACACATTTAACACATGTACACACACATATATATATAATAGCAAGGGAAGATATTTTGTTGTTGATTTATTTATGCATGATTATTGGAAATAATGTCAAATGCATGATATTATCTTGTAAATGTTGCATCAGGTGTAATTATGTGAACATAGTATTTGTGTGATGACATTAATGCATACCTATTGCCATTTTGGATGCTGATGAAACATGTGAAGACGTTTCTTATACAGTGCAGCTAGTATTTGCTATGTATCACAATCTTTACTTGTTGTATCAGTATGGTGATGTGCTGGAAAGCTACTGAGTGGCAAGCTACTGATTCCCTGGCCATAACTAGTGTTATAAATATCTTCTTTTTACTAGATGACACCAAATGTGACAATAGACCTTCAGTGTTCTTCTTGGAATGTGTAGATATTGAAGAGAGAAGGAGTGAGGCTGATACTCTTTTCACTTTCAGCTTCCTGCATATTAGAGTAAATGTTTGAAAAATGGTTAATAGGCTGCTGAATACACATATGAAGTTAATCTTATTTTTATTCTTCCTAAAATAAATAATGGGGAGTAATTTCTATTCTGTTTTGATCATTTGGAAAATTGTGTCTAGTTCTGAGCACAATAGTCTAAAAAGACATCTAGAAACTGGAGAAATTTTAGAGTAAGGATATAAAAATGGTGAAGGATTGTAATTCAAGTCTTACTTTTGTTATTAGTTTTATTCATTTATAACATAAAATGTGAAAATACAAAAGCAACAGTAGAGAAAGGAAAAACAAAAAAAAGTGTGAAGAAGAGAGGGGAAGAAACAAAAGGCATTGACTCTCTCTGTTGCAGTAAAATCAGACATTAAAATCAAATCTCAACTTTTTACATTTGTATAGTAGTATGCGCTAGCCACTTCTGTATCGGCAAATCAGTCTAATTGGTAAAACCCAAAATCATGAAATATTTTTTTCCACCTCAAGCACAAAGTCCAGAAGTGGTTTCCAAGTAGAAACAAAGGTACTTATGTTCTTTTCTTTAATCAGCACAGTCAATTTGGCCATCTCTGCTAATTCCATCATCTTTTGTAACCATTCATCCATGGTAGGCATCGAGGCATTCTTCCACTTTTGTGCAATAGAGCAATCTTGCTGCCATCACCATATAAAACAGAGTTCCAATTTTTTTTCCAGTTCTCTTTCCATTAGACCCAGAAGGAAAGTTTCTGGTTTAATCTTTATGTTCACTTTAAGAATATTCTGCATTAATGTATGAATCCTACTCCAATATTCTTTGCCTTATCACATGTCCACCACAAATGATAAAAAGTCCCTTCTTTACATTTACATTTCCAACATTCATTTGAAATACCTTTATACATTCTAGATAACTTATCTGGTATTAAATAACAGTGATACATCATTTTGTAAAATTTGTCTTTTAGGTTATAATTTAATGTGAATTTTAAGCCTTTTATCCACATATTCTGCCATTGTTCAAGCATCACATTATACCCAAAATTCCTTGCTCACTGGATCATACAATGTTTTACATGTTCATTTTCCAAATTCAATTTTAATAATGTTTTATAGACCTTGGCAATTATATGATCATCATTGCCACATAGTAGGATTTCCAATTAATTTTTAGCAAACTCAAAACCATGGCCTTTTTCTCAAGTTTAAATCTTTTCTTCATTTGTTGATATGTAAACCAATGACGAGTGTGACCTTCTAATTCAGGGGTGTCAAACTCAATTTCATTGTGGGCCGCATCAGCATTGCGGTTGCCCTCAGGGGGCCTGGTGGGTGTGGCCTAGTGGGTGGGTGTGGACGGAGTGCATGTGGTCTACTGGGTGGACGTGGCTAGCTCTACATTGTTCACATCAATCCTGCCTATGGGGGCCTGGGCAGGAGTGGGACAGATCTGAGGGTTTCTGGCAGAAGGGGGTGGGACCAGGGCAAGTGCCAAGGCATGGTCCACTGGAGGAGCCTCACTGTTCCTCTCAGGCCATGCGGGGGGGGGGCTTATGGAGCTAAGACTGGATGCGTTTCAACATAGATGGCCACCACAAAATTATACATTGGCTCCCGGCTGGCCTGGGCCAGGGCCAAGGCAGAGAGGGATGTTCCCTCACTGTTTCTAGGATGGCTTCACGGGCCACATGAAACCACTTTGGGGGCCGCATCTGGCCCCCGGGCCTTGTGTTTGACATGTCTGTTCTAATTCTAATTCTTCCCTAGACTTGAGGATGGGGTGTCCAGAATTGAAAGATACTATTTTACCATGCTTCCACCAGTCTGACTTCACCACCATTTCTTTTCTAAAAAAAGCTGCCCATAGGGGCAGTTTTGTAAAAAACCTTGTTTTATATTTGTTCCAAACTCTTAATATAGTGCATCTAATAAAATGATTATTAAAATCAACATTTACTTTAACTCTATTGTACCATAAATACCCATGCCATCCAAATCTTAATTCATGGCCGTAATTCAAGTCTATATGTTGAGCTGAGAAAACTGAGGCATGATATCTAACGAGTTATCATACAGAGGAGGGAGTACGCATGTTTTTTATGACTTGAAAAGGACATGAAAAGAACTAGTGGCTTGAAACTGCAGGGAAGTAGATTCAGGTTTGATATTAGGTACGATTTCTTGAGTCATAAATCAATGTAATAGATGTCTGATATTTCCCCCGGAGGTCTTCAAACAGGTTGGATATCCATCTGTCCCAAAACTGAGCTCTGAAATTTCTTATAAGTTATAATTCCATGAAATAGAAGTAAAAAGAAAAAAAGTCATATCATAAGTAAAAACAGATTATGATATTTTATAGCACATATTAACAGTAATTCAAATGTTATTTTATACAAGTTATCAATTTCATCATTAAATGCAGAATATAAAAATAAATTTCTAGCATAGTTCAAGGACAAAGTTTTTGATTACACTTTTCAATGTTATCAAAAGGATAAAAATAATGCATAGCGACATTATGAGAAATAAAAATTGCTGACACCTTCTTTATCAATAAGATTTTATAATAGATAATACAATTTTATAAAATCAAGATCTGAAATCTCTAATAAAGCACATTTAACTGGCAAATCTAAAAAATATGGACACATATTATTTTCCAATGTCAGATGTCATAGAAGAAGAAACAAAACAAATGATAAATATAATATTTTGATACACATTCTGATAATAATGTGAATATTTATTAGAACAACATTTTGTTAATGTTTAAGGCTATAAGTAAAACATTAAGAAAAGGGTATTAGAAACACAATAAAACAATAAAGCACAAAATACATTGAGGAAAGGTTATATTTGAAATACCAGAATATGTAATACATTTATATAAATTCAGCTACTGAGAACAATTTATATCTGTCAACCACCCCATTTGGCACATTCAGCCAAAGAAACTCTCATCTCTTTTAAATTACCAAGAGTGTAGCTTTATTGAAAGAGTCATCTAGGTACAGTAGAAGCAAAGTCAGTTCTGGAATTTTTCCAGCGAAAACCCACATAGGTAAAACCCCTTTTCCTCTTCCGGCCACCCACAGTTCATAGTTCACCAATTGGGTTCAGTTCTCTTGCTTTGAGAAAAGACTGTCAGTGCCACTCAAACATTTTATAACTTGACCTTGGTGTCTAACGTCCTGCCAGCAACAGAAGGCACTCTTGCATTCTGGAGCTTTCTCCCTCCTTAGGAATTTGCCCACCCCCCTTCCCTTGCCGTTTGGCAAACTGCGAGTGACAGCAGGTGCAACTATTGAGTTGAATCAGGTTTGACAATATCTTTATTTCAATTGTTATCCTGTTATTATTGATGGTTGCATGATTCTGGAAAAGAAGATGCCATAAACTAGTGATACGGTTCCATAAGCCATAGAAGGAGAGTTCTACAAATTATAGAAAATAATTGCCAAACATTTAAAACAGGTGAACATTCAACACTTTTATTTATTTTTAAATATAAGAATTTATATAAAATTCACATGAAGATGTGAAGATACACACCACAGAGAAACACACAAGATTTCAAAAGAAGTTTTTGAGATTTAACCAGAGGCTGTTGTGTTGCTTTATGCTTTTAATTGTTTTAATCCATGTGTTTGGATTTTGTGAGCCACTAGAATCTGCTGGAGTGGGCAACTATAACAACAATAGCAATCCCAAAACATCTGGAACACTACTTGAACACCATTGTCATTCACAAAATCACCACCAGACAATTACAAAATGTAGCTTTACTTGAAACAGCTTATATCCTGTTAAAGTCAAAAATACTTTTAACAACTTCAACAACTTCTGCCTATCCCTGATCCTTAGAAAGGACTCAACAGGTGTAAAAAATGCCAAATCCAGTCTAAACATCTGGCTGTATATGCAATGATTACTTCCTTGTGATTACTTCCTTGATGTGGTTGTGGAGCTTATGTACTCAGATGAAGAGAAGAGCTATGTCACAGGTTCAACCATACTGGACAGGTTTAATTAGAGAAGCCATAGGAAGTGTATTTCTCCCATAAACAAATTAGACATAATTTACAGAATACAGATAACATATCACTCATTGCCTGCATCAAAAGTTAACATATCACTCATTGCCTGCATCAACTATCCTATATATTGGATTTCCAGGAAATCTGATGACAAATAGATTATAGGTCTCAGGACTACTGGCTGAGCCAGTAGTTGCAGGATTACTGGAAGAAAAGTTGTTACCAATAAAGGAGTAAAGATACAAAGATACAAAGATTAAAAATAAAGAAATAATAGCAAAAGCACTTAGACTTATATACCGCTCCATAGTGCTTTACAGCACTCTCAACATATTGCCCCCAACAATTTGGCTCTTTGTTTTACTGACCTCAGATGGATGTAAGGCTGGGTCAACCTCAAGCCGGTCAGGATTGACCTCCAGGCAGTGGGCAGAGTTAGCCTGCAATACTTCATTCTAACCATTACACCACAAATCAAGCACAATGAGAAGAGGATATCTAAAAAGAATGCACCAGTTCTGGAAAGAACACATCCACGTTCAGTAGTAATACAACAAAGGCTAGCAGATTAATACAAATTAAAGTATTCACAGAACCAGAATTGGAAGAACTGCAAAGGTTTACCCAGGGCAAGGAAATTGAAGCTTTTCCAGAAATAGCTCAGATTATTGAGGCAAACCAAGAGTAGAGGAAGCCAACATAGATATTGAAACATTTTCATTCCCGAACACAGTGGTGGGATTCAGATATGTGAACCGGTTGTCTGTGTGGATGCCGCTTCTGGAAGTCCATTCTCGGCCTGGGCAACAAAACATTAGCTACCGGTTCTGCCAAACTGGTGAGAACTGTCTGAATCCCACCACTGCCTGAACAGGTACCCCATCCTTTGCCTTCGCCTTAGAAAAAACAAAGACCTCTGACTAAATAAAGAAAATAATTGAAGTAAAAAGTAACTGAGCAGCTAGAACAGGTTTTTTTTGTAGATAGAGAGCTTTGTCCTTTTGGAGGGGAAGGCAGAGGAGACAGTGCCTGGTTTGGGAATATAAAAAGACAGAAGAGTATACTCCAACAATATAATCCAACAGTTTCGAGCTGACCAATTAGATTAAATACTATAGTAACACTAAACAATTAATAATTTCAAGCAATTGCACATAGTTATATAGCAACACACTCCCCATTATCAGTTCAGAACAATGTGACATCATAGCTGCCATTCTTTAGCTTGTGTTGATCTTCATACACACTGAGTTCTTCCCTATTTAATATGTTCTAGAACACAATTTCATAACTGTATGGGACAGGGGCAGAAACAGAAGTAGATGAATTAACTTTTGCAAAGATATGGCTGTTGACTAAAGACCCAGTTTTAAGACTTCTGTCAACTCTGCCTGGATATATATGTCTTGATGAGCCTCCCTTTTGTTGACCATTAAACTCTCTTTTAACTTTGCAAATGATTAACCATCCAGCTCCCTGTCCTTTAGCATTCTAGGAGAACAGACAGGTTAGCTTGGCCATGTGCTATGTTAAAAGTATTATACTATCTTCTTTCTTAACTTAAGAAATGAATATGGATAAGCAAAATGGCAGCATTTACAACCACCTTTTTACTTCTAATATATATATTTTTTAAAAAAAGAAAAGAAAAACAAGGTCCAATAATAATATTTATGATAACCTCTGTCTTACACCATCCACGTATAAACTATTTAGTTTTCCCCAATGAGGAAAAAGTATTTGATCTCTTATTAAACATTTTATGGAAAAGTCTAAAGTGCTTTCAATTATTTATCTGAATTGAAATCTAGGCCTTGGAAACTGCTGGCATCACACACACATGCATATACACACATATAATATTAGCAGCAGCCCACTGAGTACCATTAGGTCATAAAATGCTGCTGTAGCAACATTTCTGTTACAGCTGCTAGTGCTCATGCAACTTTTACTACAGTTATAACACCATTTATTACATTTTCTTTATGATGCTAATGCATTGCATTCTGTTATTTTATTATTCCCTCTCTGATAAAGACTGAAATGTATAATATTATGAACAAAATACAAGTCTAATAACATAGCCTTCTGCATTAAAAATATCTTAGATAAGCTTTAGAGACTCATAAAAACATTAACATAGGATACCAAAAGGGAAACATTTGGTTGGACATTTTCTTTCATTTGGTTTATTGCTCCCAATAGAGAAGATTTTTCTTTTGTTTTGTTTAATTATGCTTTGTCAAAATGCACAAGGGATTATATGAATTTGTGGCTTTTTTCCTTAATTATAAGCCATCATTGTGGAAGATGATAATTTGCAATTCAGTACTAGAAAGATGTCTATATAATATCAAAATAATTATTTGATCCAGAGCAATGTTGTTTAAAAAAAACTCATTTCGCTATACCCAATAGGATAAAGTAATTGATAATTACATTTTTACAGATTAACTAAATTTAACTTACTTTGCGGTATAAGTCTGCATTAAAAATAGTGCTTATTTCTACTGAGGAAAATCAATTCATTTAATTAACTGCTACCTGGTGCTAAATTTACTTAAACATGAACTCAACTATATAAGCATAACTTGTTTTAAAATTCTTCATTGTGTTGAGATAGCCTTAAAATATTCTCAGACCGTTCTTATTGGCTTTTTCTTAATTGCATGAATAAGATTTAATAAGGTATTTTAAGAATGAATCAAATCAGCATAATAAGAGGAATTTATTGGAGGAGCAGATACAAAAACATCAACTCTCTTCTGACAACCACAGTGGACATCAGGGAGAGAGATAGCAGTCAAATAATTATCTCTTTATTCTTCTCTTTGCCTCTGTTCTGCTTTCCTCAACTGAAAGGCTTTTTCCCTTTGGCCTGATTCCTTTGGAAGAGTATTTCCTTTTTTCTCCTTGCCCACTTCTTCAGAACAAAAAGTTACGAGAAGAAGCCTTCCTGGTGAGATCTCTATTTTTTAAAAAAATAACTCTTTCCCATTCTTTAGCACTAAGCACTTATTGTTCAGGACCCTGCTTGGTCCTGCTAACACATGAATGTTATGCTAAACATGGGCTCTTAAATGAGTTGGAGGATTTCAATTAGGATTAGCTCAAAGTTTTCTTTGTGCTATTTGGCATTGAAATTTAAAAGCAATTGGAGATCTCTAACCAAATACAGAACTGTCCAAAAAGTTAGGATTAAGAATTAGAAACAGAAGCAGAATAACAGACCTTTGAGGTCTTCTAATCCAACCCCCTGCTCAAGCAGGAGTCCCTATACCATTCCAGAGAATTGGCTGTCCAACAACCTAGGATTTTGTTGGCTTTTTTTGATTTCCACCACACACTGCTGGCTCATATTTAAGTGATTGTACACAAGGACTCCAAGATTCCTCTCACAGTTAGTAAGACAGGTTATTATTAAGACAGGTTTCACCTCATCTGTACCTGTATATTTGATTTTTCTTGCTTAAGTGTAGAACCTTACTTTTCTCTACACTGAATTTCATTTTGTTAGGTAGGCCCAGTGTTCAAATCTGTTGAGACCCATCTAGATCTTGAGCCTATCTTCTGAAGTGTTGGCTATTCCTGCACTTTAGTATTGTCTGAAAATGTGATGAATTCCCCTTCTGTTCCCTAATCTAAATCATTCATGAAGACGTTGGACCTAAAACAGAACCTTGGGGTACCCCACTGCTTAGTTGCTTCCATATAGTTCCACTGAGAACCGTACATTGAATGTGATTTGTCAGCCAGCTATGAATTCCTCTAGTGGTGATGCTGTCTATCCACATTTTTTTTTTTGCTTACCAAGAAGTAGGTTGTGATCTACTTTGTCAAATGCCTTACTAAAACCCAAGTATACTATGGCCACTGCATTTCACTGGTCCACTAATTTAGTCACTTTGTCAAAGAATGAAATAAGATTTGTTTGGTATGATCTGTTTTTTGACAAACCCATGTTGACTGGTTATAACTGTTCTGGTTATAACTTTGCTTGCTTCTAGGTGTTTACAGGTCTGTTGCTTGATTATGTTTTCCAGGATCTTCCCAGATGTCAAACTGATTGGTTTACAGTTTTCTGGATCTGTTTTTTTTTCTTTTTTGAAGATGGGAATCATATCAACTCTTTTCTGGTAGTTCCGCAATGTTACAGGACCTTTGAAAGATAGAGTTCAATAGTTCTGATATTACATCTGCCAGCTCTTTCAGAATTCTCGGATATAAAATGTCAGGTCCCGATGATTTGAACTCATCTAGAAAAGACAAATGTTCTCTTACCATTTTCTTATTTATTTTAATTTTTATTCCTAATCTCTTTTACCATTATGTTTTTGGTAGGTTGAACTGTAATAACTTTTTGTGTAAAGACATATGCAAAGAATGCCTGTTACTTCCTTGCCATCATCTCTAGGACTGAGCCTTGTGGTTCACTGCTTATGACTGGTCTCTGTTCAGACAGTGCCCCATTAACAAACACACACTGAGATCTATCCCTGAGCCAACTTCCTATCCACTGAACTAACCACTAGCCTGTATAACTTTTTTAATGAGCTCATTGTGTGAAACTGTATCAATGTTTTGCTATAATCCAGATAGGCTATGTCCATAGCACCATCTTCATCCAAAACATTTAGACATAATTAAAAAAATTAATCAGATTAGTTTGGCATCATCTGCCCTCAATAATGTCATGCTGCTTTGGGTCCATCAAGTTGTGCACTTTTAAATGTTCATTAATCCTTTTTTTCAGAAGTGATTCCTCATTACTACCTCATCACTGACCTATAGTGTCCAGCTGCTTCCTTAGCCCCATTGTTGAGGATGGGTACAATATTAGCTGTGCACCAGTCCTGGGAAACTTCACCTGTTAGAAGAGACTGGTTAAACAGATTAGTTAGTGGTCCAGGAAGCACACTTAGAAGTTCCCTCAGAACTCTGGGATGAATACCACCCAGATCCATTGTTTTATTAAGCTTTAAGCAGGCTAGTTCACTTGCCACCTCCACCTCTAAAAACTGGAAAAAATGAACATGGACTGCCAGCACTAGTATGATCCACTCTGTTTTGCCACCAGCATCTACTTCTGAGAAGACTGTGCAGAAGTATTTGTTTAGATAATTTGCTGTAGCCAGATCTCCCTTAACATAAGAGTTGTTTATATTTTCATTTTTTTTTCTCCTTGCATCGCTAATGTACCTGAGAAAAGATTTTATCCAATTTTTAATGGCTTCGTCACATCCTCCTCTTTTGATGCTTATTTATTTATAATGTATTTATATTTACCCTTTAAAACATGTGAGGTGCATGTCTTAAAAAAGCATTCAAGACAGACCTCACTTTCAAATATTTAACTTTGTCATTATTGGGTACTGAGTGCAGATTAATGAGGGAAAAAAGGAATTTCAACAACTGTAGAATCAGGCCGCAGTGTAACAAAATTGACAAAAGTGAAGGGGGTCTGAATATTTTCTGAATGCACTGCAAGTATATTAAGTCATCAAAGCCTCTGAACATTATTTTCAAGTTTATGGTTATTGTAATAGGAATAACTTCAGAAAAAACAAGTCTCAGCCAAGATTATTAACCTGCAAATCCTCCATAGAAGTTTCACTTCAAATGAAATCTTACTCTTTTAGAGATGAAAGAATTTGCTTAGATTTTCCATTTAATCTTCTGATGAATTCCCTTCCTGATGCCTTGTGAGGAAAATTTGCAAAAGATTTTGGAAGCTTTAGCTGTAGACATCCCAACTTAGTCATTTTACTAGCTGTGAATTCTAAGACTTATATTTTCAACGTGTCTGGAAGGCAGCTGGTTGGGATAAGCAACCTTATATGGAAAAATATAATCTAATTTAATTCAATGATGAATTATGAACGTGGAATCACAAGAAGTTTAAAAAGAGCTTGGATTCAAAATTATTGGGTCTCATGTGTTCTGTGGGTGTTAAAATAATTTATTTCTGATTTCTCAGGTATTTTAGATATCTCTCTCTGTTTCAGTTTTCATTATATGAAACTGAATGGTTCTACATCATGGGTTTCTATTTTTTATTAAAGTTTATAATTTTAGTTAAATGGATTCTAGACTAACATCAAAATTCCAAGCTGGACAGAACATCTGAGGAATTTCAAGAGCACCTGAAACATATTGATAAACAAGATTTCTACTTTATGTTTCATCCATCTAGACATCTATCTAGATAACTGCATAAAGCATAAAATCATGATTCTGCTATTCACTGACCATAATTTATTAATAAAAATAAACAATCATAGGAAATAGGATGTGTGCGACCTCACATTTATTTTTTCATATTCATTTTGTTTTGGTCTTCTTTAATTTTTGATTTCTCCTCCTCCACACTCGATTGATATAGTAATGAGCTGAGGTGAACTCCTAACATCTACTAAAGTATAGCAAATAAGGAGACATTTGGGCATCAGGTCAAAGGACGTTCAAAATTTAGAAATATGCTATTTTTAAAAATTAAAAATATTAAAAATATGCTTTGCTGGTGATACTTCGTCTTCTTTCCATGTTTTATTTTTTAATTACAGCTTACAGACACAAAAGCAAAAAATATGCTGGATATCTGCAAAGGTCCAGCCTTTATCAGGAATTGGTTTGCCTGCCCATTGCTAAAAATATGTCTATTAATTACCCTAACTTCTAGTTGAATGTCTAGTTATTCCTTCAGCAGCCATTCAACCCTATGAAGGATTCAGTCCGCTCTTCCTCCTTCACTGAAGAACTTCCTGCAGTGTCTTCCTATGTCTTGTTTCAGGACAATTTCCCACTCCCTTTCAACTAAAAAGTTTTACTTCTTGATATTTATTACAAAAGGGGGGAAATTACCAAAACAATGAGCCTGGTCAATCAAAATCCCAACCCAAGCTGATTGGGAAGGACATCATACAATATGTGCTCACCAACATAATTGGACAGAGAGTGCATTTTATTGCTTTTCCTTGCCCTTTCACAATTATCCTGCATTGAACAGATTGAAAAGCAGCAGCATACTCTCTATTAAGACTTTATTCTTCCATGCAGCAAGCTTGGACTTTAGGTAGAAATGCAGGCATGGGCTTCCAATGCAAATTGAGCATAATGGGGTTTTTAGAACACCTTCCATCTAGAAGATTGTTCTTTGTGGGAGTCCTGGTTGAAATCAATTATGTTGCAATGCAATCCTTAGGCGGGAGGTGGAGGGGTCTGCCTTCTTCAATTGTCATTTTCAGATAGGCATAAAATATAAGTTGAAAAGGAAATAATATATTTCTCTGGAACTTAAACTGTTGTGTCCTGAGCCTGCAAAAGCAGGCTCGGGACGTTGCAAGAGTCCCGGGCATTTGCAAAAGCTGCCTGGGACCAGACTGAGTGGCGCCGGCCTTGCGCGCATGCGCAAGGTGGGAAAAGACCGCCTTGTGATTGGTTGGAATTGCCCGGGGATCAGAAGGTATAAATAGAGGCCTGCGTGCCTCTGCTCGGGTTGTTCGTGGAATGGAAGCAGAGAATAAAGACCTGTTAGAAATGCATCGTCTCAAGCGCCATTATTCTCCGGACTTAACACTGGCGACGAGAGGACTTCTGGCTGTGACGTCATCGTGGAGCGGGTGAAGGAATAGATCTCTGTTCCTAAATCCCGGGAAATCTTCGCTAAGAGCCCAGAAAGGGCTTTGCCGATCCTGGAGAGATTGGTAAACTAAAGAGGAAGCTTCAGAGAAGCCGGGTGGAACGCAAACACCCGAGCAAACAGGAGCAGCACTCCTAAAATTGGCGGAGAAGAAGCCGGTCTTTAAGGCCGGCCTGGAGCGATGGCGACAGTCTGAGAGGGAAGCAAAAAGTGGAACTGACAGCTTCGTATGGGAGACGAGGAAAACCCCTGAAGGAGGTGAGGAACATTTGGCTGAGAGAAGGCGCAGAAAAAGCAGAGCAATAAGGAGAGAGACATAGCGGCAACTGAATTGGAATAGCGCGGAGAAGGGAGCGATAGAGCAGAAAAAGAACAGCGTGAAGAAACAGAGAGCNATAGATCTCTGTTCCTAAATCCCGGGAAATCTTCGCTAAGAGCCCAGAAAGGGCTTTGCCGATCCCGGAGAGATTGGTAAACTAAAGAGGAAGCTTCAGAGAAGCCGGGTGGAACGCAAACACCCGAGCAAACAGGAGCAGCACTTTTAAAATTGGCGGAGAAGAAGCCGGTCTTTAAGGCCGGCCTGGAGCGATGGCGGCAGTCTGAGAGGGAAGCGAAAAGTGGAACTGACAGCTTCGTACGGGAGACGAGGAAAACCCCTGAAGGAGGTGAGGAACATTTGGCTGGGAGAAGGCGCAGAAAAAGCAGAGCAATAAGGAGAGAGACATAGCGGCAACTGAATTGGAATAGCGCGGAGAAGGGAGCGACAGAGCAGAAAAAGAACAGCGTGAAGAAACAGAGAGCCCACAGTAACGTTTATAAAGCATGGACGATTGGAATCTAAGAGCTGCAAGAAGTAGAGACTGAAACTAGAGAAAGGGCTGGAGAAAGAACGGCCAGAGACATCAAAGGGTGATTAAGAAGGACTTTGGAAAATTAACATAAGGATTAAAAGGTGAAGTGAGACAACGGAGAAATTTAACACTACTTAGTGGAACTTAATTTTGAAGAACAAAGAGCATTGAAATTTGGACTTTAACTGACATATATTTGGGTAAAAGGACATGGACGTTTTGGAAATATTAGATTTATAGAAGAAGAAGAAGAAGAAGAAGAAGAAGAAGAAGAAGAAGAAGAAGAAGAAGAAGAAGAAGAAGAAAGAAAAGGTGATACAATTGGTGGATACATTAAATTGAGACAGAGAGAAAAAAGGCTGATGCAATATTGTAGCACTCACATACAAGCAGTGATTAAGCTACAAGTAGAAAAGGGGGCAGCAGGCAATGTATTAAAAGGAATGAAGTAAATGAATTGTATTAGTGAATAGAAATAAGTATAATTGAGTAATTGAATTAAATAGAAGTGAGAAAGTAATTATAGTATAGTAAAGAAATATAGAGACTGGTGATCACGCAAATAAGGGTGATAGTGAATGAAAATAAGAGTGGTGATAATACTTAGGAAATAGTATATGTATATGTATTGTGTGTAGTGTTATAGAAATATATATAAGAGGTGTTAAGAGTGTTATAAGAGCATTATAAACTATACCAGATAATAGTGGGACAAGGAAAGGTATAACTCTATTTGTAATTTTACTGTTTAACGTCAACCCTAAGAATAACGTTCTATAAAGGTATTATAGTCATATATAGTGATATATAATTAGAAATATTACATATATATATATTCTTTGCTATTTATATTATATATATATTTACATATTTAAGCTTAGACTATATAGATTGAAAACCAATTTGATCAACAAAAACAACTTGCCATAAATTGATATATGCAAAAGTGGAGAAATAT
>NW_015387138.1:140796-142589 GCF_001527695.2 Protobothrops mucrosquamatus
AATGCAAAAAAGTATACGGAACATATTATCATCTATGGTGGACATGCCCAGTTGCAAAAAAATACTGGACTAAAATAAAAAGATGGATTGAAGAAATAATAGATCAACCAGTAGACTGGAAACCAGAGATCTTTTTGCTGGGTATTTTAAACAGGAAATATAGTAAAGAAATACGGTATTTAATTCTACATATAACAACAGCAGCAAGAATAACATACGCACAGTTCTGGAAAAATGAGAATATACCATCAGAGGAAGAAGTGATAAAGAAAATCCTGGACTGTGCCGAGATGGACAAATTAACAAAAGAGATAAAAGAAAAAGAAGACACAGAATATTATTTAATATGGAACAAGTGGTATGACTGGCTAGAGAGTAGAAATAAGAGAGAATAATTGTGGAAAAGTTAAACGTGGAAAATGTGTATATAATAATGTATGAAGGAAGAAAAATGCAAATAAGAAATAATGGGGCAATAAGGATAAATACTCTAAAGAAGAATAAGGGGGAAAATGTAAATAATAGAAGAATACTGTCACGAAGTTGATGTTAAAATATATATTGTGTATATATGTGTATTATGTTTTGTTTTGTTTTGTTTGTCGGTTTAAATAATAAAAAAATTAAAAAAAAAAACAAAACAAACCACTGGCGACGAGGGTGGGATCCAGTCTAAACAGCTAGGGAAGCTTGAAGACTCACCCAAAGAAGTCCGGAAGAGGAACGATGGCGTTGAAGTCAGCGTTTATCCTGCCAGTACGAATTTGCTGGAGGGTGCGTGCGGTTGAAGAAAAAAAAACCTGCTCCTCGATCATGGCGAAAATTGGGCGTTTAGCGGAATTCGATGTCTCTC
This sequence comes from Protobothrops mucrosquamatus, assembly GCF_001527695.2. Classification (NCBI taxonomy): domain Eukaryota; kingdom Metazoa; phylum Chordata; class Lepidosauria; order Squamata; family Viperidae; genus Protobothrops; species Protobothrops mucrosquamatus. Next base: position 141,650 of record NW_015387138.1, read on the forward strand.
ACCCCGAGAAGTGGGAATCTTACGTTGCCAGAGTCGAGACTTACTTCCGCGTAAACCAGATAAGGGAGGAAGGCCTAAAGGCTGCCACAATGTTGTGCGTTTGTGGGCAAGATGCCTTTGAGATCACCGAGAACCTAATCACCCCGGCCTCACTGGAAACGGTGTCATACTCCGATCTGAAGAAAGTCTTGAAGGAACACTTCCAGCCCAAGCAATCTGTCATTGCTTGGAGGCACACATTTCAACAGAGGGATCAGCGAGCTGGGGAATCAGCAAAAGAGTACATTGCAGCTTTGAGAAGAGCAGCTAAACCGTGTGATTTCAAGGACTTAGAGGAAAGACTGCGCGATCGTTTTGTGTGCGGACTGAGGAACAGAGACTTACAGCAGAAGCTGTTCGCAAAGGACGATGTCTCTTTCCAAGATGCTCTGCGAGAGGTTTCAGCAGAAGAAGCTGCAGGTGGGGCGGTCAAGAACATGCGGCCTAATCGAAGCGCTCCAGAAACCGCCACCATCCACAAGGAAGACGTGCGAGAGGATTCGGAAGAAGATCCTGAAGAAGAGGTGGACAAGCTTTACCAAGCAGCTGGGAGGAGGTCCAAAGATCGTCAGGACAAGGGCCCAGCTGAGCTTCGTTGCCTCGGATGTGGTGGTCGCCACAAGCAAGCGGAATGTCGGTTCCGTTCCGCCAGTTGCTGAGCGTGCGGAAAGAAAGGCCACATCGCTGCGGTCTGCCTGGGTTGACAGAAGGTACAACCGAAGGAAGAATTGAATCTGAAAGGTACCAGGGTGCCCAGTCAAAACAGGGTGGGGTTCTGTGCAACACGCCGGAACATTTTAAGAATAGGCACACACAAACCCCTTAAAAAGAAATTATCTCTTAAAGTGAAATTGCAGGGAGTTCCATTGTCGATGGAACTTGACACGGGGTCTGCCCTATC
>NW_015387138.1:145070-147111 GCF_001527695.2 Protobothrops mucrosquamatus
AGCAGGCTCCAAGCCCCAAGTCTAAGGCCGAACTGCAAGCCTTTTTGGGTTTACTGAACTTCTATCATGCTTTTCTACCTCATAAAGCTGCTATTGCTGAACCCTTACACAGACTTCTTGACAAAAATGCCTGTTGGCGTTGGACCAAAGTCCATGAGGCCAGTTTCAATGAGGTTAAGGCCTTGCTTACATCCAATGCAGTGTTAGCTCATTTTAATGAGCAGTTGCCAGTGTGTCTGGCTTGTGATGCTTCCCCCTATGGTGTGGGTGCTGTACTTAGCCATCTGACGGCTGACGGGACTCAGGTCCCTGTGGCTTATTATTCTAGGACATTGTCTGCTGCTGAGCGCAACTATGCTCAAATTGTTGTGGCTGGAATTAAAAAGTTCCATGATTTTATCTATGGCCGCCATTTTACGGTCTTTATGGACCACAAGCCTTTGCTGGGGTTATTCACTACATCTAAGCAAACACCTCACATCCTGTCCCCTCGTATGCTGCGTTGGTCCATCTTTCTGTCAGCTTATCACTATTCACTGGTTCACAAGCCTGGCAGGGAAATGGGCCATGCTGATGGCTTAAGTAGGCTGCCATTGCCTACTGTGGAGCCTGACCCCGCTCCTGCTGTACACATATTGTCCATTCAGGAGTTGCCTGAGTGTCCCCTTAAACTGCCACTGATCACACGCTCAAACGTGTGCTGACCTGGGTGCTGTCAGGTTGGCCTGACAGGTGCCCTGAGGAGGAATTTCAACGTTTTTCGGTCAAGAGGCACGAGTTGTCCACTTTCAATGGCTGCCTCCTCTGGGGATCTAGAGTTGTGATCCCGGCCTCATTGAGGACTAGAATCTTGCTTTCTTTACATGAGGGCCACCCTGGAATTGTAAGGATGAAGGCGCTTGCGCGCAGCCATTTGTGGTGGCCTGGCATTGATCGGGCCATCGAGGCCCAGGTACATGGGTGTCATGCATGTCAGTAGTCCAGGCCTGAAATGCCCCAGGCCCCTGTGCATAGGTGGGAGGAAACACACACTCCATGGTCTAGAATACATATAGATTACACTGGGCCCTTTCAGGGTCAATTCTTCCTGGTTGTTGTTGATAGCCATTCCAAATGGCTGGAGGTTGTGCCTGTGTCATCCACCACTGTTGCCAAGACCATTCAGGTGTTGAGAAACATTTTTGCTGCACATGGGTTGCCAGATGTTCTAGTATCGGACAATGGTCCTCAATTTACTTCTACTGAGTTTCAGGGGTTTCTACACGCCAACATGATCCGCCACGCTGCTTCGGCTCCTTTCCATCCTTCCACCAACGGTTTGGCTGAACGGATGGTCCGCGTTGCCAAGGACGCCCTCAAGAAACTGACTTACGGCAATTGGCATCACAGGTTGGCTGACTTTCTTCTAGCCCATAGTACCACACCGTGCACTGCCACGGGTAAGTGCCCGGCTGAACTCCGTTGGAGTCGTCGGCTCGTGACTAAATTGGACAGGCTGCATCCGGAGCGTGTAGCTTCACAGGTGTCTCAGCCACACCCACCACGGGTCCTGCGTGAAGGTGATCCTGTCTGGGCCAGGAACTACGGGCCTGGACACCTCTGGGTCCCGGCTGTGGTCAGCAAGGTCTCGGGGCCTCTGTCCTATGAGGTGTCCCTGGAAGACGGCCGCGTTCTTCGCTGCCACATTGATCAACTACGTGTGAGGCGGGACTCGCCTAGGGTTCCTCCTCAGTCTCCTCTAGGGGGGAGGAGGAATGGGAAATGCATTCTGGGAATCAGAATCAACAGCCAACGATGGTTGTGGGGAACGACACGGGTACTCAACACCCAAGTTCCACAGGAGATTCAGGTAGCAATTCATGGGGAAGGGGGCACACAGACACCCACACACACACTCCAGCCTGGGAGTCCCACCGGAGGTATACTAACTATCCACACCTCACAAACAATACTCCAGACACGGAGAATGACTGGGAGCATACTCACAACTCACAACATACAAGAGAGCAGGCAAAACAAAGGGGTAACATGTCCTTCACAG
>NW_015387138.1:150131-158248 GCF_001527695.2 Protobothrops mucrosquamatus
CACACCTTACACACACAGTGCGACATTAATACAACAGTTATTTATACAAAACCTTACTATGGTGGCGTCCATGTTGGGCGCAGTATTATTTCATCTAGGGGGGAGGGGTGTTGTTTCCTGAGCCTGCAAAAGCAGGCTCGGGACGTTGCAAGAGTCCCAGGCATTTGCAAAAGCTGCCCGGGACCAGACTGAGTGGCGCCGGCCTTGTGCGCATGCGCAAGGTGGGAAAAGACCGCCTTGTGATTGGTTGGAATTTCCCGGGGATCAGAAGGTATAAATAGAGGCCTGCATGCCTCTGCTCGGGTTGTTCGTGGAATGGAAGCAGAGAATAAAGACCTGTTAGAAATGCATCGTCTCAAGCGCCATTATTCTCCGGACTTAACATAAACTGTTTCAAATGCCTCTCTACCAAACTATTCTACTTAAATAACCACTTTTTTTTCTTTCTTCTAAACGCTTGCAATGGCTTGAAGACTTTGCTGAACTTTGCAGGTTATTTCCTCAATAGCCACAAGGGGGTTTTGCCCATAAAAGAGTTAATAGGTTAATAGGTTTATATATATATTGTATATAGCATGTTTAAATGTATATTATATATGTGTACATTTTTAAGAGCAAGCAATTAAATTTCATTTTTAAGGTGTGCCAATGTGCCCACAGTAAAAAATGACAATAAAGGTTATTTATCTAATAGAACTAGGTCCAATCAAAGTGTGACTAAATCTGGATACAGCAAAGAATATACTTTACCTAACCTACAAGGATGTGATTATTCTTTTTATTACCATATTTTGTTGACTGCATGATTGTTTCAAACTATAAATAACCTTTGTATTTTAATAATCTTCTGGTCACCTGAATTATGTATCATGCACCTTGATATGCATTTCATAAGAATGAAAATGAATTATCAGACACATGGGATTTTTTTTGTGGCCCTAGAAAAGTGGTTTAAAAAAAACCAACAACTTTCCTGCCATTTGGAAAATTAGCATTTGTAAATGAGATATAGAGGAGGTGACATGAGTCATTAAGAAAACTAATCACAATCACCCCTTAGTTTTTTAAAAGAAAAAAGAAAAAGAGGGAGGACTCCCGTCATTTTAGCATTGTATAGATGAACATTATACCAATACTGAAGTCTCTGGTATGAAACTAATTTCACAAGCAGATGGCACTACACAACGTTGATGGCCCTTCAGTTTCTTTATTGCAAATAAAATACTTGCTAGCTTTAGTAAAACAAAAGTCAAGCACAGCTGTCTTATTTGTATATATTTTGACTAGGGGGGTATAATCAGTCTTTAAATGATGTGACACAGCCCATTCCCCCCCCCTTTCTCATTTGTCATTCAGAGTCATTACTGAGCATATGTGCCCAAATGGGAAGGCATCAGGTATCTTGCACTCAAGGGGCTATTCATCAAAGGAAAATAAATGTAAGCTGCAGTATATCTTCTAATAAGAAAGAGGGGAGGATATGTTGTTACTTTACAAGCCTAAAGCAATATGGCATAATCAGAGTTCTAATTAATCATCAAGAGCCTATAGCAAAACACTCTCTCTTAAAAGAAAACTTGATCAGTGCACAATCAGATTCTCCAGAAAGGGATGCAACATATAACAATCTTAGATTGGCAGAGTCATCACACCTGCAGGTAATTGTGTTCATAGATTTACAATACTTTTTTTCTTTAGGAGTTATTTGTCAATTTTCACTTAATTTCAGTGGTTTTCAATTAAATCAAACTAGAATTTAGTCTCTGAACTTGACCCTAAATAAAAGGCTATAAGATTGTGTCCTAAATAAATAAAATCTCTGCTTCAAAAAAGAGGGAGAAATAAGTAAGCTAAGAATAGTACTGTCATATTATATATAAAAACAAATAATCCACTAAGGAATCCTGTTTCATAAATTATCATTCCTTTTTATATGTATTTTATTAATTTTTTACAGTAACAATCTTTAGTATTTAATAAGCAACACACTCTCTGGGTTATATGTTTAACATTATTAATAATACAATTTCCATTCCTACCCTTTATTCTGTTTTTCTAACCATTTATAATTTTTCCCCATGTTTGAAAGTATTCTGAATCTTACTTCCCCTTCATTTTCAATGTGAGCCTATCCATTTCTGCACAATCAAAAAATTTCTTAATTATGTCTTCTTCAGATGGTATTTCTTCGTTTTTCCAGTATTGAGCAAATGTAATTCTCACTGCTGTTAATATATGTAATATTAAGTATACACATTTCTTATCATAATTTTCTGAAATTATGCCTAAAAGAAATAATTCCAGTTTATAGTCTACATGTGCTTCAATCATCTTTTCTAGCCACCTATGTATTTTTGACCAATAGTTCTTTGCTTTAGGGCATGTCCACCAAAGATGATAATACATGCCTGGATTTTGTCTGCATTTCCAACAATTGCTAGACATATTTTTAAATATTTTTGCTAGTCTTGCAGGTGGTAAGTGCCATCTATAGAACATTTTGTATAAATTTTCTTTATAAGTAGCTGCCCTTGTTATTTTGTAGTTTCTTTCCCATAAGTTATGCCATTTTTCTAACTCTACATTATGCCCAAAGTTTTTTGCCCAAGTTATCATTGTTTCTTTAACTTATTCATCTTCCATCTTTAAATTTAACAGAAAGCTGTACAGTTTCTTAACCAATTTGTCATCTGATGACAATAGTATCTGTATAACGTTGTCTGGTCTTTGTAAAAACTATATATTTTTGCATCTTTCTCATATTGCATCTGCATTTGCAGATGTGGCCACCATGATAGCTCAATGACCTGTTCTTCCAGTTCTTGTTTAGTTTGTAGTTTCCCATCAGTATTCAAGATATCTTTATAAGTCACAAGTTTTTCATAATTAATTAAGTTTGGTTGTATGAACACCTCCATTGTCGAAATCCACCCTGATATTTTCATGTAAGTTCTTGATTTTACCTTTTCCCATATCAAAAGCAGTGCATTTCTTACATAGTGGTTTTGAAAGTATTTGTGAATGTTGTTCTTCCCATATCATAGGAAAGCATGCCATCCAGGTTGTAGGTCATGCCCTTCTAGGTATAATAGTCTTTTATTTCTAAGAGTTATCCATTCTTTTAACCATGTTAGTGTGGCTGCTGGATAGTACAAGACCCAGTCTGGTAGCCCAAAGCCTCCATTTTCTTTTGCTTCTTGTAAAATTTTCAGTCTGATTCTAGCTTTTTTTCCTTGCCAAATAAATTTCAATATCAATGTATTTAATTCATCAACAAATTTTTTTTGGCAATTTTTATCAATAATGTTTGAAATAAAAAGAGTAGTTTTGGTAAAATGTTCATTTCCACAGTCACTATTCTTCCCAGGATTTATAGTTGTAGATTTTTCCATTTTTCCAGGTCAAGTTTTATTTGTTTTAATAATTTTACATAATTATCTTCTTTTATTGTTGTACACCTTGCTGTTAAATATATCTCCAAGTATGATGAGGGCTAATGAGCCTGAAATAGCTATACTAGTCTCCCACTTAATTCTTTAACTCTTTGTCAGCAAAAAGACATCTGAATTTGTAATGTATCGCAGTAGTGACTTGAGCCTGCTTAACGCCCCTAGTTGGGGGGCTGCAAGGCAAAAGTGATTATAAAGAAATAGAACTGCAGTATAGCAGTCAAAAATGCCAAGGTGCAATCAATCAGACCGGTGTGTCTGAAAAACTTTCTCTCTATATATATTAGTAGAATGCAATACACTTCGTCATAAACTTGAACTACAGATTGTGATAGCAATAAATACAAACTAAATGTGAGAGATAACAAAAAGAAATGTGTCATCTTTGCTACTACAATACAAACAGAAACCATGTTAAAAATTAAGAATTGAGGTTTTGATCCTGAAATAACTCTTTTCTTTTGTTCTGTCTGTTTTTCTAACTTCCAAACAGATATTAAATCCACAGATATGTAGTTAATATATTAAAATATGATGCCATTGTCCAAAGCTTGCTCAAGTAATATATTATTTCATTTTCATAACTAAGAACTAGGAATATTAAAGCAGAAATAAGCTTGCACTGGTTGAATAATAACTGGTAAATAATACTGAAGACCTAGAGCGAACACCTAGAGGCAAACAAAGTCATTACTAAAAGCCAACATGGGTTTGTCAAAAATAGATCATGCCAGACAAATTTTATTGCATTCTTTGACCAAGTGACAAAATTAGTGGATCAGAGGAATGCTGTGGATATAATTTACTTGGACTTCAGTAAGGCATTTGATAAAGTAGATCACAACCTACTACTTGACAAGATAGGAAAATGTGGGGTAGACAGCATCACCACCAGATGGATCCGTAGCTGGCTGACCGGCCATACTCAGCGTGTGGTCCTCAATGGAACCACATATACATGGAGGGAAGTGTGTAGTGGGGTGCCCTAGGGCTCTGTTCTGGGCCCAGTGCTCTTCAACATCTTCATCAACGATTTAGATGAGGGGATAGATGGGGAACTCATCAAATTTGCAGACGACAGGAATGGCAGGAATAACCAACACTCCAGAAGACAGGCTTAAGATACAGAAGGATCTGGACAGACTTGAACACTGGGCACTATCTAACAAAATGAAATTCAATGGTGAAAAAAGCAACGTTCTACATTTAGGCAAGAAAAACCAAATGTACAGGTATAGTATAGGGGGTACCTTGCTCAATAGTAGTAACTGTGAGAGGGATCTCGGAGTCCTAGTGGACAATCACTTAAATATGAGCCAACAGTGTGCTGCAGCTGCCCAAAAAGCCAACACAGTGCTAGGCTGCATTAACAGAGGGATAGAATCAAGATCATGTGAAGTGTTAATACCACTTTATAACGCCTTGGTAGGGCCACACTTGGAATACTGCATCCAGTTTTGGTCACCGCAATATAAAAAAGATGTTGAGACTCTAGAAAGAGTACAGAGAAGAGCAACAAAGTTGATTAGGGGACTGGAGGCTAAAGCATATAAGGAATGGCTGCTGGAATTGGGTATGTCTAGTTCAGTGGTGGCGAACCTATGGCACGCGTGCCAGAGGCGACACTCAGAGGCGACACTCTATGGGCACACAGGCCATATCCCTGAAGATGGCAACCATCCCTCTTCAACCAGCTGCCCGCTAACTCGCCAAGGTCCCACATGGCCGGATGCATCTCAGCACCCATGCGCTCGTTTGTCTTTGTGTGCAGAGGTCGATGGTGTCAGGCAGCAGCCACCCCTGCCCCTGCCACACCTTGCCCTGTGACAATGGCACTCCCGCCCTGCCTTGCCTTGCCTCGCCTCACCCCGCAGGACGAACCTCCTGAGCACCGTCCCACCTGCCAGAGACCCTCTGGATCTCCTCCAACCCTGCTCGGCCCCCACAGGCATCCCTCCCCATGAGCAACATTGAGGTGATCACGCCCACCTTGGCTACTCCCACCCAATCTGCCATGACCACCACAGCCACGCCCACCCAGTGGGCCACGCCCACCTGGCACCCGGCGATAAATAAGTGGGTTTTGGGTTGCAGTTTGGGCACTCGGTCTCTAAAAGGTTCGCCATCACTGGTCTAGTTTAATGAAGAGAAGGACGAGGGGGGACATGATAGCAGTGTTCCAATATCTCAGGGGCTGCCACAAAGAAGAGGGAGTCAAGCTATTTTCCAAGGTGCCTGAATGCAGGACAAGAAGCAATGGGTGGAAACTAATCAAGGAGAGAAGCAACCTAGAACTAAGGAGAAACTTCCTGACAGTTAGAACAATTAACCAGTGGAACAACCTGCCTCCAGAAGCGGTGAATGCTCCAACCCTGGAAGTTTTTAAGAAGAGACTGGACAGCCATTTGTCCGAAATGGTATAGGGTTTCCTGCCTGATATTATTATTATTATTATTATTAATAATAATAATAATAATAATAATAATAATAATAATAATAATAATAATAATAATAATAAGACATTAGACCATGACTAATGAAGACCATTGGACAGAGTGACTAACAAGGGCAAAAGGGCAATTTGTTATGGAATTAGTAAAAATTTGTGATGCAAAATATATTTTACAATCTAGGATTGCTTTATTTTTGTTTTAAAAAATTATCATTTTGAATGGCTTGGTAATGGAAGGAACAGTAAGAAAAGCTGCAGGAACAACACTAGAGTGTTATGATTGACTAAAACCTAATTGAAAATTATACATGTGTCTCACTTCACATAGTTTTCTTCATATTTGAAATGGATTTAGATCAATGTTTGCACATGTGATAGCAACAATTAATACTGAATCAAATAATAATGATGAATCTGTGGGTAAAATCTCAATTAATATTGAAGTTCCCTAATGTATTTCCTTTGGGAAATAGCATATTAGGATTTAAATCAAGTCAAATTTATGTAACAAATAAGTTTTTCTTATGTAGAAAGATTTGGGCAAATTTAAGATTCTAATTTGCTAATAATATAAAGGACACAGAAGTAAAATGCAGAAGCAAATGCCGTAATAGTTATGTTTTTTCTGTTTTTGCTAATACCTGAATGCATATTCTCATCCCTAGATAGTGTGACAATTCTTCTGATAACTGAAGAACAAATATTTGTAAAAGAAGCAAATATACAAACATGAGCTCTGCCTATATTGGCTCAGTTTAGGATTGATCTTTGCAAAACATCCTCAGTAAATTGGTCTACCTTTCCTCACCTGTCTCCAATGTGCATTGTTTTCTCTATTGAAGTCCAAAACATCTAGCTGCTCAGATGGACAGGCTAGAAGCAAGGTGGGGACCATTTTACCATGGTGAGTCTGGCCGCAGATACTAACTTGTTTTCTTTAAAAAAAAAAAACTAAACAAAAACTCTGAGTTGCTCTTTCAATGAAAAGTTGAAAAGGATAAAGTTATAGTAACCTTCTGCAGAACTAATTAACTTATTGAAATCATATTTAATTCCTTTGCTGATAGTTTTTCAGCAGCATTGAACGTATGAAACTATTTTGCTGTTTTCAAATCTAGCTGGTTTGAAACTCTAGTATTTCTGTGCTTTCAGCAAAAGAATGCTATTGCTCCATAAGTGAAAATTGTATTCAAAATATTTTGTCAAGACTGGCTAGGAAGAAAAAAAAGAAGGAACCTATTTTGCTGTCTTCCTGGCATTTTTCTCAGGTAGTAAAATAAAACAAAATAAATTGGACACTGGAAGGCCACAGGGGTATCAAAATAAGAACTCTGCCACTGCTTTCCCTCTCCTTACATAAGGTAAACTTTAGAAAAGGGAAGAAACAATAGCACAGTGAGGCTGCCTGGCCAGCAGTGGTAATGCTGATAAGAAAAAAAAATGAATAGAAAAATTGTTGTGTCTCAATATATTCTAAAGACAGAAATGTTTAAATTGTTATTAAAATCCTTTCTGTGAATCAGACATGGTTCTCTGCATGATCCAATTCTAAATATTTTTAAAAAATCCATTATAATTCCAGAACCTGTCTTTTCTTTCTTTCCAACAGAATTTCATTAACTGAAATGACAGTACCTACAATGGTTTGAACTTAATTTGCATTCCCATCTCAATAAATTTGTTTGGTTTCACTGTTATCCTAATTAAGGTACAGAACAATATTCATAAAAAGCAAAAAAGCTAGTGATGCAGAGCTGCAGTGATCATTGATGCATGTGACATGGAGCTGAAGACACTAGCCTGGGACAGGAGAGAGACAGTTTTATGCAATTGCCTAAACTCTAGGGAGCCATAATCTTCTAGAGCAGTGGTTCTCAACCTTTCTAATGCCGCGACCCCATAATACAGTTCCCCATGTTGTGGTGACCCCCAACCACTTATACATCGCCGGGTGCCAGGGGCGTGGCCAAGTGGGCGTGGCCACCAAGTGGGCGTGGCCACCAAGTGGGCGTGGCCACCAACCATAAAATTATTTTCGTTGCTACTTCATAACTGTAATTTTGCTACTGTTATGAATAGTAATGTAAATATCTGATATGCAGGGTGTATTTTCATTGTTACGAATTGAACATAATTAAAGCATAGTGATTAATCACTAAAACAATATAGCAATGCTCGCTGGAGAAGCTTACTCTTCCTTGCTCAAAAATGTTGGG
>NW_015387138.1:160296-161298 GCF_001527695.2 Protobothrops mucrosquamatus
GCTACGTTCCCCCTGCCTCCTCCAAAGTGCAAACACGCACGCCTCCTCCTCCCCTGCCTATAGCGAGCTTCTGCAAAGCACAAATGGGCACTACATTCCCCCTGCCTCCTCCAAAGTGCAAACACGCGCACCTCTTCCTCCTCCTCCTCCCCTGCCTACAGCGAGCTTCTGCAAAGTGCAAATGGGCGCTACGTTCCCCCTGCCTCCTCCAAAGTGCAAACACGCACGCCTCCTCCTCCTCCTCCTCCCCCTGCCTACAGCGAGCTTCTGCAAAGTGCAAAGGCACTGCGGCCTCCCCTCCGGCCCCGGCCAGGGTGCTGGGGCTGAAGTAGAGGTCCGGGGTGGCGGGGGCGGGCTGAGGCTGCTGAAGCGGGGCAGGGCCACCAGGAGCCTGGCAGCCGGTGAGGTGGAAGATGAAGAGGAGGAGGTGTAGGGCAAGAGAAGCGGGGGGGGGGCTCTTCTGGCACAAAGATGCCCTGAAAGCGTCTCTTGATTTGGAAGAAGTGAAGATTGGGGCTGGAATGGGCTCACTTGGATCGGACGGGGAGCTGTCCGGATAGCCGAGCTCAGGGGCTCCCTTTGAAGAAGGGGATCCCTTCTGGTCATCCCGGGGAGAGGCACCATTCCTGGTAAATCCCCTCCCCCCAAAAATAATAAAGCGGGGGGGAACTCCTCCAAACTTTAACCAGCGCCATCATAGAAGGCGGGCAGCGGAGGGATGGGAAACTTCCGTGGAGGTATCAGAACTTCCAGCTGTTTCTGGGAGGATCTGCCGGCTCGTTGCTTTTCCCGCTCTCTCTCTCTTTTTTTGTTTTTAGGCATGCTACTCACCTTTCCCGCCTGTTTCCTTTGCGGCCGGCCAGGCTCGTCTTTGCCTCTGCCCTGCACGGCTGTCCTGCTCACGCGTGCAATCGGCCTTCGCGCCGGCACTCCTGCCGGTGCCCGCAATCTGCCCGGCCTCCCCTTTGGCCCTGGGCAGCACCTCTGTCCTGCGCGGCTGTC
>NW_015387138.1:161406-170314 GCF_001527695.2 Protobothrops mucrosquamatus
TTTTTTTGTTTTTAGGCATGCTACTCACCTTTCCCGCCTGTTTCCTTTGCGGCCGGCCAGGCTCGTCTTTGCCTCTGCCCTGCACGGCTGTCCTGCTCACGCGTGCAATCGGCCTTCGCGCCGGCACTCCTGCCGGTGCCCGCAATCTGCCCGGCCTCCCCTTTGGCCCTGGGCAGCACCTCTGTCCTGCGCGGCTGTCCGGATCAGCCTCTGCACCGCCGCCTCCGCCATAGCTCCATGAGGCCAAGGCAAGGCAGTTAACCAGGCAGGCCGCCCCCCCATGCCTTTTGCCATCCCCATTACTGCCCCCGCTGCCCCTTGTCTTTCTTCTCCGCTGCGCGGCCGGCCGCTGTAGCCTCTCGCCTATTCCCAGACTGCACGTGTGCGGAGAGCTGCGCATGCGCGAAGAGGAGGCAACAGCTCGGCCCAGCAATGGCTCGCGTGCCACCAGAGACGGCTCCGTGGCATAGGTTCATCACCACGGCATTAGGAAATAAGCACCAAGGTACCTGGTGCCTTGCAAGGGATTCCCGAGTGTTCCGCAATTGTTTTTCCTCCTCTGCGCGAGAAAAACTTTTGCGGCGTAAATCTGAAATGAATCCCTGGGGAGGGCTGGGCCTTGCTCTGCGCCTGCGCTCTTCACACGCCTCCTGCAGGGCACATTTAGTAAAGTTCGTGCATGCAGGCTGCCGCCAAGCAGAGGGAGTAGCACAGCTAAGGAAAAGGGTAAAAAAAAAATGGCGGACGGTGTTGTTTGGCGACCCCCGTGAAATGGTCGTGCGACCCCAAATGGGGTCGCGACCCACAGGTTGAGAACCGCTGTTCTAGAGAACATTAGGAAGCCACTGTGGGCTCAAAATCACTTGAGAATTACAGATGGATAGGCTAACAGATAAAGAAGCAAGAAATGCATATGATGGCTAGTGTGAGAATATTGATAGTTGAGGCCCATTAGATTAAAACCCAAAAAATTGACTTCCAGTGGAGCAGAAGCAGCAGCTGAAATCACTTGCATAGGATAGCAGGTGAGCTTTTCAGAAGCTTGATTAGTAGAGTACAAACGTTCTCTACCTGAATGGCTTGGTTAAAGCAAATGGTGAAACTGAAATATCACTCAAAGTAGCTAAAAACTTAGAATGTGGCCTCTGCAATAGGGTTGGGGTGATAACCCGGGAAGGGGGAACTTGTTTTTATTTTTATAAGAGGATTTGGTGTGTTCAACAAGGTGGTGTTAAATATTCAGATAACACAATCTATAATGTGAGATAGTTATAAGAAATCCATAAGCTTTGTCAAGCTTCTTCTCTACACATCTCAGAAAGCTAGCACTCAATATTTTATTTATGTATCTTGACAGGCTAGAGCACCTTTCCTTTCAGAATGATACCATTCTGAAAATTGGCATTGTTTACTCATTTCTACTGTTCAGCCAAAGAGAAATGAAATATTCATTCTTTAGAGAAGAAGTAGAACTGTAGACTCTCCTGGAAAATAACACGTTTTACTTAGGTTGCTTTTTCCTCAAATAACTCTAGAGCACGGGTGTCAAACTCACCACATAATGTGTCATGATGTATCACAACCTTTTTTTGCATTACCAGGGCTGGGGTGGGCACAGCCTTCGTATGATGCTACTGGCCCTTGGGCTGGCAGTTTAACACTCCTGCTCTAGAAAGCTTGCATTACATCATATGTTCAATTGTTAACTCCTGGCATCATAATGGGAATATAGGAGTTTCCTTCTGCTGACTTGTAATAATCAGTCTTGATTTGATTGCCTTTTAGATTTTTTAAATCAGAATCCTCCTACTCCTAAGGAATATGATAAGGTTACATAGTGTGTAAGTGCAAAAGCTAAACACAGAGAAATAATTCACAGCCAAGGTATCAGAAAACCTCTTACAAGATTTTCTTGAAACTATTTTTATTAATTGTACAACTTGGGCCACAAAACGTGGCTGCAAAAGGAACTAAAACATATGTGCATATATGCATGAAAGCACTAGAAATGAAATAACTTATGCAGGCCATCAAATATAGTGATGTTGCTGTATGATATTCAGTTGTACATTAGTAAAACAGTATAATATAACCTGTCTGCTACTGGACCAACCACTGTTCTTCCTACAAATGATTTACAAATGAAAGTGATTTACTATCACTTTCAGGACTTTTCTACTGAGATTGTTTCTGGGCTTGAATGGAAATTTCATCTTGGAAAGTTTGTATGTAAACTGCGGGTTTTATCACTATGAATTGCATTGGTTAAGATCAGTTATAGATAGAAACTCTATATTGCTCAAGAAATGTATACAATTACTGAGAAATTTAAATAATATAACTAAGAAAACAATTCCCTTCTTAGAACTAAATCCCCCCCAATTTTTTCCTTGGCAAAAAGAAAAAAAGTATTGTTCATCTTAACAAGGAAAGTTAAATTGACTACAGGCAGCGGAGATTCTCTGTGCAATTTTCTAAAGTAATCCCAATAAGAATCAACAATAATATAACTGGACAAAACTATAGATGTTCCATAGTCAATTAAGGGCATGTGCCTAATCCCATCAGTGTTCATTTGCTGATTAACAAAAGATAGTGGCTAATTCCATCACTGCTGCTGTCTATTCACAGCATAGTTTTCTTTAACAATAAACAACTTTCCCTACATAAGCAAACTTATGCACTCATTATCCCTATATTGATAGATTTGTTGGTGTCAAGAAATCAGGATTACATAGCCACTACGTGGCTCAACAGTTTAGTGTAGGGGTGTCAAACTGTCGGCCCACGGGCTGGATGCCTCATGCTGAAACTGCGCCCATCCCAGCTCCGGCAATGGGGCAAAAATTGTGATACGTCACAACACGTCACGTGACGCGGTGAGTTTGACACCCCTGGTTTAGTGTATGGAAGAAACCTATGTCCAGAATAGAGGATACTCCACTCTGCCTATGCAGTCAGGTGTTAACATTCCAGGAAATGAAGAATACTTTTTCAACACAGAACTCACTCTCACTGGTTATGGCCTTCCTTCCTTCCTTCCTTCCTTCCTTCCTTCCTTCCTTCCTTCCTTCCTTCCTTCCTTCCTTCCTTCCTTCCTTCCTTTCTCTATTAGAGGGTGCATGACTGAGGAAGCAACTACTTTTAGCCAATCTATAGTTTTTTTAAAAAAGAAATGACAATATATGACAATATAACTTTAGAGGTCAAGATTCCAGTGTTCCTTGCAGCCAATTCTGTACTGTATGAGAGGTACATAGCCAAGTGACTAAATGGAAGGAAGCAATCCTGTAGCAAATCTGCCAGATGAATTTGAGCCAACACATTGCTGACCCTTCCTGCATCATTTCAAGCTGCCATCTCCATGGGCACTTAATTATGCATATGAAGTTTTTTTTGCCAGCATAACATGGAAAACATTTATCCCACACTGGATTATCTAAATCTGACTTGAGTTGCCTTAAGAACTGGCTGCCAGTGAATCAGAAGTGATTGTCATAAGCACAAATGCTAAATGGACATCTTTATGCTAGGAGGGTATATGGATGATCCTACACTATGGTACATTGGATAAAACAATATCTCTCCATCTTTATTTTAAATAGTTCAGGCATTAAGATAAGATCAGATCTTAATATCTGATTTTTTGAATGGTATGGCATAGATATGGCACCTATTCTGTTTTTTTTTTCTGTCAAATCGGTCAAGATAGATTTTTTTTTATGAGCTTGGCTTTCCTTACGGTCTCAAATTTCTTCCAAAGGGGCTCAAGACATGTACACAAGGAAGATCAGGAAATGGAAGGCAAATATAAAAAATACATTATATTTTATAATCTCATCGTCTTACACTGAGCCAATGAGTTTGAAGTATTGCCTAATGACTTTTAACATGTGGTAACATGGTGCTTTGTTACTCCAGCTGGTTGGCAACATTCATTGGCAAAGAGGACCTTCTCATGCTCACTATGTAAAATTGTAGCATTCTTTCCCAAAACTGGAAAATCACCCAAAGTCCAGACACAAATTTACATGGTCCTTTTGCCACCAAAGAAATGCAATTAATTAACTAGCAGTGGCCTGGCACACAAATAGGATGTAAAAGGAGGTTATTGTGGTTACACTTCAGGCAAATAAAATAGATTTTTCTAATGCAAAATATGTTTCTAAGATGATTCTTAGTAGTCACCATGTTATGGTACAAAATAGGTTATATAGAAATTTAAAGTTGAACAACCTCATACTAATTCTGATATGTACCTTTGTCGACAACAGATGTAATTTTGATGGGGAATGACATGAATTGATAAACATTTATGATGGTGATAATAATTCTCATCTCATTCCATCAGAATTCATATTCAGGATCGTTCACATTGAGTAGCAGAATATTCTGAAGCTAAAATGCTTTTCCAAGTTATATATTTCTAGTTAGAGATTTTATGAACATATACAGTATACTCTATCTCTAAACAAATGAACATATCTATTTCACTAAATTGCTAAAAAAAAGAATTTTGAATTAAGAATCTAATAGAGCTTTCCCTAATTTGTGCTATTATGGGAACTGAAGTCCACTGCATCATTCTATTTTCTGTGGTTTGTTTCCACAATTGTTAAAAAAATGGACCATAGGTTTTCATAATTTCATACAGTATAATGTAATTGCTAAAAAAAAGTTTGGCATACATACAATACATTCACTCTCAGGGTAACCAATATTAACTAAGCGCAGAAAAGGTATTAATGAGTACACTGTAGGATGAGGTAGGAAAACATCATATATATATGTATGTATGTATGTATGTATGTATGTATGTATGTATGTATGTATGATGGTTTGCATCGCTAACTCATGTTTATATACCCCCAAATCCCTTTTTTTGCCATTAGAATTTCAAGAATCATCTGAGATGCTTTTGTAAATACAAGTAGTCCTTGACTTACAACAGTTCACTTAATGACCATTCGAACTTACAACATCACTGAAAAAAATGACTTATGACTGTTTTTCACACTTATGACTACTGCAGCATCCGCATAGTCGCATTATCAAAATTCAGACACTTGGCAATTGACTCCTATTTATGACAATTACATTGTCCTATGGTCATGTGATTACTTTCTGCATCCTTCTGACAAGCAAAATCAATGGGAAGCCAGAGTCACTTAATAACCATATTACTAATTTAACAACTACAGTGATTCACTTAACAATGGTAGCAAGAAAAATTGTAAAATGGGGTAAAATTTATTTAACAACTGTCTTGCTTAGCAACAGAAATTTTGGGCTCAGTTGTGGCCCTAGGTTGAGGACCACCTGTAGTATTCTTGAGACAAGCAATAACAATTTTACAAATAAGGTCACCATTCACATGACAAAATAGGCCAAGATGACTGCACTGTGACACTGAAAAGACTGCAAAATATACAGTTATTTTTACATTTTCCTAACTTCACTAAGAGAACCCAGTGTATTGCTGAATATATAGAAATTACAAACAACCCTGAAAAATGTCAGTTGTGTAGTATACAGGGCTTTTTTTCAGCCGGAACGCGGCGGAACCGCGTTCCGGCACCTTTTTCCGGGCCGGCCGCACCGGAAATAGCCCCTCCCACACCGGAAATAGCCCCTCCCAAATTTTACTTGCATTCCTGTTCTCTAAAGGGGCGGTCCTAGGGTTTGATGAGGGCGTGGCCAGGTTTGAGTTCCGCCACCTTTTCTCCGAGAAAAAAAGCCCTGGTAGTATATATTATGATTTAGATGTTAGCAAAGGAGCCATTGTTCATCTAAAACAAATGAAGTGTTTGTAAGTTTCCTTTTCATACAATTGTACACAATACAAATAATAAAGATGCTGAATATAAATTTCATATTAGATTGCAAAGGTAGCTGCCCATACATTTAGTATCAAGGATCTATGGGCACAGTATTGCAAAAAAGTTGGATAAAAGAAATCATACAATCCCAAATATACGTCCATCCTTTGAATACATTACACTAATTCTTGCTAATTAAGGCTTTATATGTGTGCTCTTGAATAAAAGAGATGCAGGAAATACCCAATTGCACATAGAATTTTACTAGTATAGGTAGAAGGTTTGCACCCAAGCTCATTTACATACTAACAAGATCCAGGGGACTATTGTTAATTCTTGACAAATGCAAAAATTAGTCAGGCTTGACATATTGCCTTCAGCTGATATTAAAGGTTCATGATATTCATTTTAAAATGCTTAAGTCTGAATGTTTTCCTCTTGTGACTCTTTTATAAAAGAGGATGCAGGCTATATTTCACTATATCATACTTTCTATATAGATCTATGAGCCATTTTACTCACTCCTGCCAGATTTCTGATCCATGATCCAAAGATGAATTATTTTTTTACACTATATTATAACCTTAATATAATTTTGCTCATCCCTTTAGTGACTTTTCTATTTTATGTTTATTTTATTATTTATAATATTTTAGATTAAATTAGAAATGTAAAATGGGAAGGAACACAAGGATCACTGAGTCGAATCTGTTAAGTCCGGAGAATAATGGCGCTTGAGACGAAGCATTTCTAACAAGTCTTTATTCTCTGCTTCCAATCTACGAACAACCCGAGCAGAGGCACGCAGGCCTCTATTTATACCTTCTGATCCCCAGGCAAATCCAACCAATCACGAGGCGGTCTTTTCCCGCCTTGTGCATGCGCGCAAGGCCGGCGCCACTCAGTCTGGTCCCGGGCAGCTTTTGCAAATGCCCGGGACTCTTGCAATGTCCCGAGCCTGCTTTTGCAGGCTCAGGACACAACACCCCTCCCCCCTAGATGAAATAATAATGCACCCACATGGACGCCATCATAGTAATGGTTATATAATTAACTGTTGAGTTAATGTCACGCAGTGTGTGTAAGGTGTGGAGCTGTTCCATCGTACAAAGACCCAATGGCCCCAACATCGTTTCCGTAGAGTCAACCAGCCTGGACCTCTAGTTCAGTTATTGCTATTTACATGCTCACCTTACGTAATCTGCAAGGTATTTGGGAGGGCCTTTGACCCTTAGCGACCTTCTCGGAACTGGGGAGCTTGCAGTGTTTTCCCCGTTGTTTTCCACACTAGGTGAATTAACCTGTGGTTGTCTCGTGACTTCTGTTTGACTTTCCTGCCCGTCCCCTAGGCTCGAGAAGTCAGGACTCTGCTGATCGCTATACCTGGTTGACCTACCACCAATGGAGTTTTCCAACCCCTCTGAACTCATCTCCACGTTTCCTGATGGAGTGTGGTTTTCCTGGCTCCTTTCTGTAGTGATAGGGTCTAGGGATACCTCCCTGTTAGCCCTAAAGCATGGGGACATCCTTCTATGAGCCCTTTCTGTGAAGGACGTGTTACCCCTTTGTTTTGCCTGCTCTCTTGTATGTTGTGAGTTGTGAGTATGCTCCCAGTCATTCTCCGTGTCTGGAGTATTGTTTGTGAGGTGTGGATAGTTAGTATACCTCCGGGGGAATCCCAGGCTGGAGTGTGTGTGTGGGTGTCTGTGTGCCCCCTTCCCCATGAATTGCTACCTGAATCACCTGTGGAACTTGGGTGTTGAGTACCCATGTCGTTCCCCACAACCGTTGTTGGCAGCTGATTCTGATTCCCAGAATGCATTCCCCATTCCTCCTCCCCCCCTAGAGGAGACTGAGGAGGAACCCCAGGCGAGTCCCACCTCACACGTAGTTGATCAATGTGGCGGGGAAGAACGCGGACGTCGTCCAGGGACACCTCGTAGGACAGAGGCCCCGAGACTTTGCAGACCACGGCCGGGACCCAGAGGTGTCCAGGCCCGTAGTTCCTGGCCCAGACAGGATCACCTTCACGCAGGACCCGTGGTGGGTGTGGCTGAGACACCTGTGAAGCTACACGCTCCGGATGCAGCCTGTCCAATTTAGTCACGAGCCGATGACCCCAACGGAGTTCGGCCGGGCACTTACCCGTGGCAGTGCACGGAGTAGTACGATGGGCTAGAAGAAAGTCAGCCAACCTGTGATGCCAATTGCCGTAAGTCAGTTTCTTGAGGGCGTCCTTGGCGACGCGGACCATCCATTCAGCCAAACCGTTGGTGGAAGGATGGAAAGGAGCCGAAGCAGCGTGGCGGATCATGTTGGCCTGTAGAAATCCCTGAAACTCAGTAGAAGTAAATTGAGGACCGTTATCTCACACCAGAACATCTGGCAGCCCGTGTGCAGCAAAAATGTTTCTCAACACTTGAATGGTTTTGGCAGCTGTGGTAGAAGACACAGGCACGACCTCCAGCCACTTGGAATGGCTATCAACAACAACCAGGAAGAATTGTCCCTGAAAGGGCCCAGCGTAATCTATATGTATTCTAGACCATGGAGTGTGTGTTTCCTCCCACGTGTGCACAGGGGCCTGGGGCATTTCAGGCCTGGACTGCTGGCATGCATGACACCCATGTACCTGGGCCTCGATGGCCCGATCAATGCCAGGCCACCACAGATGGCTGCGCGCAAGCGCCTTCATCCTGACGATTCCAGGGTGGCCCTCATGTAATGAAACAAAGATTCTAGCCCTCAAGGAGGCCGGGATCACAACTCTCGATCCCCAGAGGAGGCAGCCATTGAAAGTGGACAACTCGTGCCTCTTGACCCAAAAACATTGAAAATCCTCTGCACGGCACCTGTCAGGCCAACCTGACAGGACCCATGACAGCACGCCTTTGAGCGTGTGGTCAGTGGCAGTTTCAGCAGCCACATCCCTAGCATTGAGGGGACACTCAGGCAACTCCTGAATGGACAATATGTGTACAGCAGGAGCGGGATCAGGCTCCACAGTAGGCAATGGCAGCCTACTCAATGCATCTGCATGACCCATTTCCTTGCCAGGCTTGTGGACCAGTGAATAGTCATAAGCTGAC